>NC_050189.1:27386308-27418808 GCF_008315115.2 Sander lucioperca | reverse complement strand
CACACACACACACACAGACACACACACACACACACACACACACCACACACACACACACAGACACACACACACACACACAGACACACACACACACAGACACACACACACACACACACACACACACACAGACACACAGAAACACAGACACATACACACAGACACACAGACACACAGACACACACACACACACAGACACATACACACACACACGCACACACACACACACACACGCACACACACACACACACACACACACAGACACACAGACATACACACAGACACACACACACACACACACAGACACACACACAGACACACACACACACACACACACACAGACACACAGACATACACACACACACGCACACACACACGCACACACACACACAACACACACACACACACACACACACACACACAGACACACAGACATACACACACACGCACACACACACACAACACACACACACACACACACACACAGACACACAGACATACACACAGACACACACACACACAGACACACACACACACGCACACACACAGGCACACACACACGCACGCACACACACACACACACACACACAGACACACAGACATACACACAGACACACACACACTATTCTTACTGGGTGAATAAGTAGTTATGAGAGCTGGATCTTTCTAGATTAAATACTTCCAGTTTATTATCTGATCAATGAATCCACAGTGAGTCAGAGAGTTTTCTGATCAGTTTATTAGGTTAGAAAATGTTCCACTCCAGTAAAAATATAGAAATCTAACAATCACACAACCTGCAGCCCCCAAATCATTCACAGAACTGATTATATTTGATTTAAAGACCAGAGTTATTACGTTTGGGGATAGAAGTGGCTGAAAAATATTGATTTCACACAGTAAAGAATCATATCACATGTAGATGAAGCAGAGTTCAGATCCAGCTGTGATACACCAGAGTCCAGACTAAACCTGGTCCAGGACTGTCAGGGTAACACCACAGTCCTGGATCAGGTTCAGATCCAGCTGGGATACACCAGAGTCCAGACTAAACCTGGTCCAGGACTGGCAGAGTAACACCACAGTCCTGGATCAGGGGTCAGACTTAGTCCAGGACCTTACTGGACCTGAACCTTATAGTCAGTGTGTAGTACTACACACTGAACCTTACTGGATCTTGATGTAACTGCATACTATAACACTAACCTCAGGTACTACACACTGAGTATATACTATAACACTAACCTCAGGTACTACACACTGAGTATAAATGGCCATATTATTTTGATCTATTGATTTGTGTACAGGGACACGATTTTCTCGTTTATCTCGTGGTTGTCATCACGAAATAGTAACGTGACCATTTTACTAACTGCTGTGAGACTGGGCTGCAGCCTGCTCTGTGGGACGTAAACAACGGGGAAATTAAATGCCACACGCTGGCGACAACAGCGGGACGGACCGCCACACGCAGGACATGATCCCTGGTCTCCTGGGTGAAAGTCCTGTGTTGTTGGACCCATCCACCCCCCGACCAACCTCCTTACGCGGATTTTCGTCTTTTCGATACTACTCGCTACCGTAATCGTGCTGTTAACACAAAAGATGCTTCCCATTGAAATACATTAGTTTAAATTTCCTGCTGACCACCACAAAAAAAAAAAACATGATCGTGTCCCTGTACACGAATCCATACATTAAATAACGTGACCATTTCACGAACTGCTGTGAGACTGGGCTGTTACGTTTAGTTTGAGTTTGAGGCTGGAAGCTGCTGGCTGCCTTGGTTAGTGTCAGGGTTTAACACAACGCCCGGGACGGGCGCTGTGAGGGGCACGGGCACAAGGGGAGAAGAGCTCTTAGTACCTTAATGTCCCACTAGAGCACTACGCTCCCAGAACTCAGAGCTACTTGTGGTTCCTAGAATCTCTAAAAGTAGGATGGGAGCCAGAGGCTTCAGCTACCAGGCTCCTCTCCTGTGGAACCAGCTCCCAGTCTGGGTCCAGGAGCAGACACTGTCACCACATTTAAGAGTAAACTTAAAACTCTCCTCTTTGATAAAACTTATAGTTAGGGAGTGAGGAGTTGCAGAGGAGGGGAAATAGACAAAGTACTGCAGATCCTGACAGTAACCCTTCACTCAGTGTTTTAATATCAGGAATTATAAGATTTATTTTATTGACAGTAACTCAAAGAAAGGTCCAGACCCCGGCACTGAGTTTTCTCTTTCCCCTGCATGAACAGAATAGTAGTAGTAGTAGTAATAATATTAGTAGTAGTAACAATAGTAGTAATAATAGTAGTAATAGTTATAGTTCACCTGGGATCAGCTGCAAACTGTCCTTTTCCATATTCAGTGAAAACAGCCATTACCCCTCCCACTGCTACAAACAACAGCCATACGTTTATTAAGGTTGTAAATTAGTATAAAACAATGGAGCAGATGAAGGTGGTTGTACTTGTTACATACCTCAGACTTTACACATTCACAGCAGTCCTTCCCAATGGATAAGGTCTTGGTTTCTTCTTCTGTTTTTTTTTGTTTTTTTACAATTTATTTAACCAGTAATTTCAAAAGTTCAAGCATGAAAAACATTCTACTTAGATAATATTATAGCTGAACCTGTGCTTAACAGAAAACACTCATGGTACTTTGATAATACTGCTTATATTTACTACTTAATACTGCTTATATTGACTACTTAGACACACAGCACATGGTGAATTAGAGCCTGGTCCCTGGAGGATCACGTCTTCACTCTGATATCTGATAAGATCAATGTTATATTACAAATTAACCCAAGTTACATGTGACTGACCCAGCTAGATAACCTAACCTAGTTTATTAGTTTGATTACTCATCAATTCATAAAGGAGATTAATAAGAACTGTGCTATAAAACGTGCTGTCAGTCTCATCTTCATCACCGTTTATTATAAGTTAGCAGGGCTTTGTTCTTTCATATCATCCTAAAACTACTTTCATCCTCCTCATCCTGTGTTTCAGCCCCTGGATGACGGGACGTCCTTAAAGTCGAGCTCTGATGATGGATTCATACTCTGGCTGTCTTCTCCCAAACATGAAGGAAACTTGATCAAACCTGTAACTCAGACATTATAACTGTTTCTGGTTGATGTATTCCTCTGAGTTCTGGATCTTCAGTCTCCTTTTAAACACACACAGACATATTGTTCTCCACTTTATTAATTTAATGTCTCTCCTCTTCATTAGATGCAGATGATTTTGTGTAACAACAAGAAAGATTTGTGATAGAAGATAAAGTGATGTGTTGATGCAGAATTATCTGGTCTGTAGTATAATCTAGAAAATATGTTCTCATTGTATTGGCTGTAACTAATGGCAACAACACTACTGCATTTATAACTGCTGACTGAAATACACCCTTTATACACAGCAGTAATGACATCATCATCAGTCCCAGCCAATCAGCTGCACTCGTTTCCTTTGATGAGGAAGAAGGTTCCAGCAGCCACACCGAGCAGACCCACAGTCAGACCCAGTCCACAGAAAACTGCAGGTCCAATACCGGGCTGGGTCTTCTCCACATCTGGAGACAGAGACACAGAGACATTAAGATCCACATCTGGAGACAGAGACACAGAGACATTAAGATCCACATCTGGAGACACAGACACAGAGACATTAAGATCCACATCTGGAGACTCAAACACAGAGACATTAAGATACACATCTGGAGACAGAGACACAGAGACATTAAGATCCACATCTGGAGACAGAGACACAGAGACATTAAGATCCACATCTGGAGACAGAGACACAGAGACATTAAGATCCACATCTGGAGACACAGACACAGAGACATTAAGATCCACATCTGGTCAGTGATTGGTTAATGAGCTGATTGTATTCAGTGTGAGTGTTAATAAAGTTGTCTGACCCCAGATTCTGGTCAGTGGTTGGTTAATGAGCTGATTGTATTCAGTGTGAGTGTTAATAAAGTTGTCTGACCCCAGATTCTGGTCAGTGGTTGGTCCAGGGCCAGATGTTTGACTGTACAGCTGTAGATGTCTCCCAGCTGTGGGATGAACTCCAGTCTGGAGAACTGGTTGAAGGAACCGTCTTTGTTGGGGTAGGGAACGTTGGTGCTGGTTCCTTGGGTGACGTTCTCTCCGTTCTTTGTCCAGTAGAAGTTGACAGGAGCAGGATAGAAACCAGTCACATAACAGATGAGGGTGTTCTTCTCTCTGAGCTCCACGTCTTCTTTGGGGTAGACCATCAGACTGGAAGGAGGGTCTGGACACAGACACAGATCAGATTATTGTCTCCTATCGTAAACTAGTAAAGATTATTTCTAGAGCACATTTAAACACAGTTAATCTGACCAAAGTGCTGTCAAAGAAGCACTGAGGTGATGGATGAAATAACATGGAAATGTAAAATAAAAGTAGAAAGAAAATCCCAAAAAAATCATCCCAACAACAAACAGCAGCCTACAAATACAACGTTATAGACATGATATGAATGAAGGATTAAAATTAGGGCTGAACGATTAATTGCATTTGCGATAATATCGCGATATGTTAAAACGTGATTTCCTAATCGCAAAGGCTGCGATTTGGTCACATGACTCATGAGAGCAATCAGTCTGCACTGCGCAGAGAAAGCATCAACTAGCACGCTAACGCTACGCCGTACCTGGAGCTGATTTCTGTCATTCAAACAACTCTGAGTTGTAGTTTAAAACTTTTACAGCCATTTTAATAAAATTAAGGGTTTTATTCTGGCTTGAGTCCATACGTGCAGTTAATGGATACAGACACTCAGAACTCAAGGCTCGGTTAGCAACTATTAGCTCTGATTAGCGGTTAGCTCCGTTATAAAGATATGAGTGGAGGAGCTGCCACTGAGAGGGGTAACAATCAGACTGATAAATGACGTTCGGGGAGCTTTCACAGCAGCGTGGCCGCGGTGTTTCAACAGTTTTATTAGTACAGTTAATCCCACGGCAAGAACACCAGCAACATGCTAACGTAACGATAGCCTCTCTGAACAAGAACACCAGCAACTAGCTAACGTAACGATAGCCTCTCTGAACAAGAACACCAGCAACATGCTAACGTAACGATAGCCTCTCTGAACAAGAACACCAGCAACTAGCTAACGTAACGATAGCCTCTCTGAACAAGAACACCAGCAACTAGCTAACGTAACGATAGCCTCTCTGAACAAGAACACCAGCAACTAGCTAACGTAACGATAGCCTCTCTGAACAAGAACACCAGCAACTAGCTAACGTAACGATAGCCTCTCTGAACAAGAACACCAGCAACATGCTAACGTAACGATAGCCTCTCTGAACAAGAACACCAGCAACTAGCTAACGTAACGATAGCCTCTCTGAACAAGAACACCAGCAACTAGCTAACGTAACGATAGCCTCTCTGAACAAGAACACCAGCAACTAGCTAACGTAACGATAGCCTCTCTGAACAAGAACACCAGCAACTAGCTAACGTAACGATAGCCTCTCTGAACAAGAACACCAGCAACTAGCTAACGTAACGATAGCCTCTCTGAACACGGCAGCACGCAACTTCACGAGGGGGAGGGGCTGGAGGCAGCTCCTCTCTGGGCACTGTAAAAAATTACACTGTTTTCTGTGTTTGTGTGTGTGTGTGTGTGTGTGTGTGTGTGTGTGTGTGTGTGTGTATATACTATATTTTTACTTTTTTAACTGTCTAGTGTGTAATTGTGTGTTGTTCATACTATAAAATGATTTATTGTTTGTCTTTGCTGAATAATACAGAAGACAAAGAGCTTAAAAAAATAATCAAATCGAAATCGCAATATTTGGGAAAAAATCGCAATTAGATTATTTTTAAAAATCGTTCATCCCTAATTAAAATGTTAAAGAGGCCAGTGAGTAAAATGTGTCTTTAGCCTGGATGTAAAAACAGAAATGGAGGGAGCATATCTGATATATGGGCAAGTTATAATAATCAGTGTCTGTTTGATTTATATATATATATATATATATATATATATATATATATATATTATATTTCTAAACACAAAGTGTAAATACAAAAGAACAAACAAAGCAGGTTAATGAATCAACACACATTACTGAGTAAATAGTTAAATCACATTTAAATTGATTTCTTAGGTCTGCTGTTATATAGTTACATTTTAAAGTATTGGAGAAGTTTGTTATATTTATTAAAGAAAGTCAGACATTCATAGTTATTATAACTTATAGTTTAAATAACTGAAGACAGATTAAAGAGAGTAAAGTATGAGATGTGTTGGTCCTTACAATTCCTCAGCGGGTCCTTGATGGCTTTACGACAAAGGTTGAGGTTCCCTCTGCAGACCTGTTGATTACCCACAGCTCCTTCATAACATCCTGGGCAGGTAACAAGATCTGTGAAACTGGGCTGAGGGTAGACTTCTCTCTGGTTGATGAAGTCTGCGACCCATGTCTCTTCACCCTCCAGAGCATACATGTCCTCTCCATCAGACTCTGAACAGCCGGTGATACGAAGGTCCTGATGTAGAACTGGAGAGAAACCAGACAGAAGATCAGCTGCTGAAACTCTGACTGTTGTTAGACTGACTGTCAGTAAACTAACAACCTGTTTACTGTTTACACCATCAGAGATTATATCTGACTGATATATGAGATTATATCTGACTGATACATGAGATTATATCTGACTGATACATGAGATTATATCTGACTGATACATGAGATTATATCTGACTGATACATGAGATTATATCTGACTGATACATGAGATTATATCTGACTGATATATGAGATTATATCTGACTGATATATGAGATTATATCTGACTGATATATGAGATTATATCTGACTGATATATGAGATTATATCTGACTGATACATGAGATTATATCTGACTGATACATGAGATTATATCTGACTGATATATGAGATTATATCTGACTGATATATGAGATTATATCTGACTGATATATGAGATTATATCTGACTGATATATGAGATTATATCTGACTGATACATGAGATTATATCTGACTGAAATTTACCGTCAGCTGAGACACAGAGGAGACCAGAGAGGACAAGGACCATCATCATCTTCATCATCTTCATCATCTTCATCATCTTCATCATCTTCATCTCTCTGTAGACCTGAACCTGTCTGTGTCTCTCTGTAGACCTGAACCTGTCTGTGTCTCTCTGTAGACCTGAACCTGTCTGAGTCTCTCTGTAGACCTGAACCTGTCTGAGACTCTCTGTAGACCTGAACCTGTCTGAGTCTCTCTGTAGACCTGAACCTGTCTGAGTCTCTCTGTAGACCTGATCCTGTCTGAGTCTCTCTGTAGACCTGATCCTGTCTGAGTCTCTCTCTAGACCTGAACCTGTCTGAGACTCTCTGTAGACCTGAACCTGTCTGAGGACGACTGACAGAAACTCCAGCAGCAGCTGATCTCTTACACTCTGAGCAGCCAATCAGAGAGCAGAGATGAGATGATGTCATCAGTGTCCAGGTAGAGCCAGGCTGCTGCTGCTCACATGAACTGTAATACTCAGATATTAATCTTAATTAGACTTCTTTTTCCAGTCATTACTGATAACGTTAATATATTAATGATATATAATTATAGAACATGTGAGTGACATGAAAACTTCACACTAAAGAACCAAGTTTCTCCAAAGATTTAATATTTCTGATGGATTTTGTTGTATTTCCTTTCTTTCCTCTGAGCAATGCATTGTGGGAAAATAATGTCCAAATGTTTTACAACAGAAATAAAAATTCAAAAATATTTTAGACAAATTGAAAAACTGTAATTCAGATTTTATATTTTCAGTAATTTAACATCTATTTTTTTACATGTGTTTGTTTCTCTGCTGCCTTTTAGGAATTAATGAAGAGATTAGAGGAGAAGTTTGATGTGTTTGTGTTGTTGTTGTCAGAGCTGCAGAGTTCTGCAGAACTATAAACAAATTAAAATAAAACTAAATTCTTTAGATTTCCATTCTGGATAATGCTGATGTTTGGTTTCTGCTTATAATAAAGATAATAATAAAGATGATAATAAAGCTGATAATAAAGATAATAAAAAAGATGATAATAAAGATAATAAAAAAGATGATAATAAAGATAATAATAAAGATGATAATAAAGATGATAATAAAGATAATAATAAAGATGATGATAAAGATGATAATAAAGCTGATAATAAAGATAATAATAAAGATGATAATAAAGATGATAATAAAGATGATAATAAAGATAATAATAAAGATGATAATAAAGATAATAATAAAGATGATAATAAAGATGATAATAAACATGATAATAAAGATAATAATAAACATGATAATAAAGATGATAATAAAGATGATAATAAAGATAATAATAAAGATGATAATAAAGATGATAATAAAGCAGATAATACAGCAGCTGTAGAGAGAATCATAACAACTTGATCTGTGAGTCTGGGTGTGTTTGGGGAACTGGTTCCTCGTTCTCTGGTCACCACCAAAACCAGTCAGACCACACGATGCCTTCAGGTGTCTCTGTAAAACCAGGAGTTTACCACCTCCTCCTCTGACACTGAGGATCAGCTGTAACACTCAGGTATTATGAAGACACTGAGATTTCCTGCAGCACCTGAACACAGCAGCGTCTGGAAAGTCCCGACTCTTTACTTTGACTTCCAGGACAGCAGCCAATCAGAAGCAGAGCTGCTGATGAGTCATCAGTTACCAGGAGCAGCAGAGAGAGAGAGGAGGTCAGTTAGTTATGAAGTTGATTTCTATATCTGTGATCACAGACAGACCACTTCAGTAAATACATTCATACTAATGACGTTTCTACAGTCTGGGAGCTGCAGGTTTAGACTCCAGCTGGAGTCATGAGGTGACCTTTGACCCCTCAGACCTCCATCATCAGTCTTCAGCAGAGGCACTGTGGCTCCGTCCGGAACTTAGCCCCGCCCAAGATGATTGTGATTGGTTTAAAGATATGTCAATAAACCAGAGCATGTTGTCCTCCCATCCAGGAATGCTGTGAGGACTAGAAGGACCCTCCTCTGCAGAGCTGTGGAGGAAGGTCTGGCTATGGGAGACTATTGTGTTACAGTTTTTCACGATCGCTACGACAATTTTTTCAATACTTTTAACAACTTTTCTAAACTCTTAATGCACCAACACACCTACAACACACAATTGGCAAAACAGTTAATTTCATGTTCAAAATCACACATTGAAAACTAAACTCCGATCTATTTGCATAATTTCAATCAGCTGTTTCTCGATAAATGCATGTATAAAATGCAGCGGATATATTTGTGTTTCAATTTACAATCCGATCAGCTGTTCACTTTGACTTTAGTCTATAAGTTAGGTTTACAACATGATGTTATGATGTGTGAAAGCATTTGTAAATTGGTCAGTAAGGATCCGTTGTTCTGGTCTTGGTGGAGCTTGTGTGTAAAAGAAGTTCAAGCATTTTAAATGTGTGTTGTGCTGTATGCATTTAGTGTCAAAGCAACAAGAACTGTGTTAATTGTACAGTCTACACAGACAGATGTTGTGTAAACTGTTAAGAGTTTAGGAAAGTTGTTCAAAGTATTGAAAAAAGTGTCATAGCGATCGTAAAAAACTGTAATCTTAGTCATCGTCCTGTAGAAGACTGTTGTAGGTACCAGATGTGCTCAGATCACCTCAGAGTCCCGTGTTTACAGATGACGTATCACTAACAACACGATATGATTGGCTGTACATCAGACAGTAGTTTACAGAGATAGCATTGTGCTTTCTGATGGTAGGACAAGTGTATCGGTGAAGTGAAGAAATATTTAGTTAATTTACATCCAGCTCTGTGTCACCTCAGTGGGCAGATAAATGGCGTGTTGATTTTTTTCTTGGCCTCAGTGCATGGAGCAGAACAGCTGACATCTGCAGAGCAGCAGCTGGCTAGTTAGCTAGCTAACTAGCCAGCTAACTAGCTAGCTAGCTAGCTCACAAAAAAGACAAGTTGAGGCAACAAGCCAATCACATCCCAGTAGTACTAGCCAATCACAGGAGGCTCTCAGGGACCGCAGATGTAAAGGCTCTGATTTCATTGGACGTTACATCACAGAATAACTGACTAATAAAATATAAAGTCGACCTCTGAAGGAACAAGATGTCGTTAAACAAACATTGAATGAAGCATGAAGGAGACAAGATGGCGCCAGTGTCCATGGCAACTCGTCTGTTCATCTCGTCTGCTGAGTTTGCTGTTTGATAGTTCTACATTTCTCTGTACGTACTGCCAAGATGTCTCTGCTTTACTCATTAAGATCGCCAAACACTTCTTAACACAGGAGTGTGTGTGTGTGTATCTGTGTGTGTGTGTGTGTGTGTGTGTGTGTGTGTGTCTATATATGTGTGTGTGTGTGTGTGTGTGTGTGTGTGTGTGTATGTGTGTGTGTGTGTGTGTGTGTCTGTGTGTGTGTGTGTGTGTGTGTGTGTGTGTGTGTGTGTGTGTGTGTCTCTGTGTGTGTGTGTGTGTGTGTGTGTGTGTGTGTGTGTGTGTGTGTGTGTATTGTGAGTCTGTTCAGCAGTTTGTTAGTTTCCTTGTTCTGTTTAACATCAGGTACCTGAATACAGCGTTTCTGGAAAGTCCCGCCTCTTTATCGTCTGTTCAGCCAATCAGAAACAGAGCTGAGAGTTAGAGACTGAAATCCAACCAAAGTAACGATGATGAAACAATTTACATTTAATTTAACAAATAAAAACTGAACGATAACGTGAAATATAATAATGAAGGTTGTAATACCTCAGATGAGATTTATTATTTCTATATACAGTAAATATAAATGTATAAAGTCCCAGTTATTATTATTAGTCCTGTAATATCTCACTGACTAACCCAATTAATCACCTCTCAGACATTCACATTATTCAGATGATGGAGTTTAGTTTTTATAACCAGATGTGTTTCTATGTGAGGGAACATGTAAACACTCAATTATTCATGTTTAATGTTTATAATGTTTGTTTCTGCACCAGACAGAAACATGCAAAAAAGACGATCAAAGGTACTAATTAATACATCAGCTAAACAGTTGGAATAAAATATTTAAAAAAATGTTTTAATGTAATTTAAATCAATGTTCTGTGTTAAATTATTGATTGATTCTGTAAGTAGCTGTGCATCACCCTGTCGGGGTAATTATTCATTGTGGTCATTACATATGAATGTTATGAGACCTGGATCTTTCTAGATGAAATACTTCCAGTTTATTATCTGATCAATGAATCCACAGTGAGTCAGAGAGTTTTCTGATCAGTTTATTAGGTTAGAAAATGTTCCACTCCAGTAAAAATATAGAAATCTAACAATCACACAACCTGCAGCCCCCAAATCATTCACAGAACTGATTATATTTGATTTAAAGACCAGAGTTATTACGTTTGGGGATAGAAGTGGCTGAAAAATATTGATTTCACACAGTAAAGAATCATATCACATGTAGATGAAGCAGAGTTCAGATCCAGCTGTGATACACCAGAGTCCAGACTAAACCTGGCCCAGGACTGGCAGGGTAACACCACAGTCCTGGATCAGGTTCAGATCCAGCTGGGATACACCAGAGTCCAGACTAAACCTGGTCCAGGACTGGAAACACACGAAGCAGGTTGAAGCAGCTGCTGCTTTTTATTCCATCTGACAAACAGCTACAGGACCAGAACCAGGTCCAGAATCAGCTACTGGGAACCAGAATCCGTCCTGGATCAAAGAGAAGAGACAACACATCCAGACATTAGTCCTTCAAACTGAACTGGTCTGAAACTAAACTAAACAACAAGGTTATTTTAGAGAAGAACTTTTAGAGACAGGTTTCAGAAGGACTAGTAAAGATAATCAGGGTTCAGACTCTGGACCTGGTCTGAGACTCTGGACCTGGTCTGAGACTCTGGACCTGGTCTGAGACTCTGGACCTGGTCTGAGACTCTGGACCTGGTCTGAGACTCTGGACCTGGTCTGAGACTCTGGACCTGGTCTGGAACTCCTCCTTGACTGGAACTATTGTGAAAGTGGTCTAATGTTGTGTAAAGAGGTCTGAACTAATCTACAGCGAGCTCTGTTCTGACCTCGGGCCTTCCTCTTGTAGTAGATGAATCCAGCCAGAGATAAGACCAGACCCAGGATCAGTCCTGAGGCTCCGATGGCAATCTTGTTCCTCTCAGACTCAGGCATGGACGGGTCTGAGGACAGACAGGCAGAGAGACAGACAGGTCAGGAGACAGACAGACAGGTAGAGAGACAGACAGGTCAGACAGGTAGAGAGACAGACAGACAGGTAGAGAGAGAGACAGACAGGTCAGGAGACAGACAGGCAGAGAGAGAGACAGATCAGGAGACAGACAGGGAGAGAGAGAGAGAGAGGTCAGGAGACAGACAGACAGTTAGAGAGTCAGGCAGGGAGAGAGAGAGAGGCAGGTCAGGAGACAGACAGACAGGGAGAAAGAGAGACAGGTCAGGAGACAGACAGGTAGAGAGAGAGACAGGTCAGGAGACAGACAGACAGAGAGAGAGAGAGAGGCAGGTAGAGAGAGAGACAGGTCAGGAGACAGACAGACAGGGAGAGAGAGAGAGAGAGACAGGTCAGGAGACAGACAGGTAGAGAGAGAGACTGGTCAGGAGACAGACAGACAGTGAGAGAGACAGGTAGAGAGAGAGACAGACAGGGAGAGAGAGAGAGACAGACAGACAGGGAGACAGACAGGTAGAGAGAGAGACAGGTCGGGAGACAGACAGACAGACAGGGAGAGAGAGAGACAGGTGAGGAGACAGACAGACAGGGAGAGAGACAGGTCAGGAGACAGACAGACAGGGAGAGAGAGAGACAGGTAGAGAGAGGTAGACAGGTCAGGAGACAGACAGATAGAGAGATATACAGGGAGAGAGAGACAGGTAGAGAGAGAGACAGCTGAGGAGACAGACAGGTAGAGAGAGAGACAGGTGAGGAGACACACAGACAGGTAGAGAGAGAGACAGACAGGTAGAGATTCAGACAGACAGGGAGAGAGAGAGAGAGACAGGTGAGGAGACAGACAGGTAGAGAGAGAGAGAGGGATAGAGAGACAGGTAGAGAGAGAGAGTCAGACAGGTAGAGAGACAGACAGACAGGGAGAGAGAGATGTGAGGAGACAGACAGGTAGAGAGAGAGACAGACAGGTAGAGAGGAAGTCAGACAGGTAGACAGACAGGTAGAGAGAGAGAGTCAGACAGGGAGACAGACAGACAGGTAGAGAGAGAGACAGGTCAGGAGACAGACAGACAGGTAGAGAAAGTCAGACAGGTAGAGAGTCAGACAGAGAGAGAGAGACAGACAGGTCAGGAGACAGACAGATAGACAGGTAGAGAGAGAGAGACAGGTCAGGAGACAGACAGACAGGGAGAGAGAGAGAGACAGGTCAGGAGACAGACAGACAGGGAGAGAGAGAGAGACAGGTCAGGAGACAGACAGGTAGAGAGAGAGAGACAGGTGAGGAGACAGAGAGGGAGAGAGAGACAGGTAAGGAGACAGACAGGTAGAGAGAGAGAGAGGTCAGGAGACAGACAGGTAGAGAGAGATACAGGGAGAGAGAGACAGGTAGTGAGAGAGACAGGTAGAGAGAGAGACAGGTGAGGAGACACACAGACAGGTAGAGAGTCAGACAGACAGGGAGAGAGAGAGACAGGTGAGGAGACAGACAGGTAGAGAGAGAGACAGGTGAGGAGTCAGACAGGTAGAGAGTCAGACCGGTCAACCCGGTCTCATGCCAGGTTGTGAATAGTCACATTATTTTCATTTATTGAGACGTTTACAGGTCACGATTTTGACGTTTATTTCGTTTACACGTCACGATTTTCTAACCTGCTCTGGTGGACGCAACGGGGAAATGAGGCGCCACACGCCGGCCACAACAACAGGACGGGCCGCCACATGTGGGGCCGATCCCTGGGCGCATCCCCGGGCGCAGGGGCCCACAACAACGGGGACAGGAAACACTACAACAACGGGACGGTTGAGGTTTGGAAAAGAAGAACAGGGAAAGGAACTGCAACACGTGGGACCTGATCTCCTGGGTTAAACTCCTGTGTTTTTTGACCAGTCCACCCCCCCGGCCAACCTCCCTACGCAGTCTTTCGCCTTATCAGTATTATTCGCTACCGTAATCGTTCTGTGATCACGAAATATGCTTCCCATTGAAATACATTACTTTAAAATCCGTAATCACCACACGAGAAAAACGACATTAACGTGTCCTGTCCACGAATCAATAGATTCAATAACGTGACCATATCACGAACTGCCATGAGACTGGGCTGGACAGGTAGACAGACAGGTAGAGAGTCAGACAGGTAGAGAGACAGTCAGACAGGTAGAGAGACAGACAGGTATTTACCCCAGTCAGTGATCAGAGGTTCTCTCAGGCTGGCGTGTTCCACCATACAGGAGATCTTCTCTCCAGACCTGCTGACACAAACCAGCACATCAGAGATGCTGACTCTTACTGAGAGAACTGGACCTGGACCTGGACCTGGACCTGGACCTGCACCTGGATCAGAACCTGGACCTGGACCTGGACCAGAACCTGGACCTGGACATAACTGGACCTGGACCTGGACCTGGACCTGGACCTGAACCTGGACCTGGACCTGAACCAGGACCTGGACCTAACTGGACCAGGGCCTAACTGGACCTGGAGGTGACTCACCTGGGCGTGTACTCCAGGTGAGAGTGGATCTGGTAGTACCAATCACCGTCTGCCAGCTCATCAGTGGAAGTGACATCAGAGGTGACTTCCTGTCCGTCTCTGGTCCACTTCACTCTGATCTGTTTGGGGTAGAAGTCGTAGACGCTGCAGACCAACATGGCTGAATGTTTACCACCAGAGGGCGCCGTAGAGCTCAGTCTGACATAGGGCTCAGCTGGAACACACCAAACATGTCCATCACATTATTCATTATGTCCCTTCATTAAATGTCCTTCCACTCGGCCCACAACCCTTCACAAACCACAGCAGGGAAATGGTGGCCTCTGATTGGTGCCTTTCACTTATGTCCCGCCCACTGGTTTTGATGGTTGACTGACAGATTTCCCAGGAGCATTCTGGGAGAATCCAGCATTATAAAAACTGCCATTAACAGCAGAAATGAGATGAAATCAGGAGATTAAAATAAATGTTGAAACATACTGAAGATTATTATTTAGAGCAGTTCTCAGTTTGGCAGTAAATCATTTATAACAGGAACATGACTTTATATTATTTAAATGTTATGAAGTCAGACATCACACAATAACATTTCAATATGAGAGAATGATTATAAACTAGTAAATCTAGAGTCTAACATCTGATGTTTAAATATAACACTAGTCATAATAATATGACTGTTCTCAGTAGAGATCATAATGAATAATCATTATAATCATTATAATATTAATATGTATTATCAGTAGCTGCAGTACCAGGGTTCCACCAGCAGGTGGTGCTGTGATTTAATCATTAACATCATTCATTCATTCATTAAATATTCATTTATTACAACAGATTATAGTTTAATGTTTGTTTAAACAGTGTTTTTAATTATAATAATATCTAATAATTAAATATTCATAAATCAAACTGGTTCAGAATAACTTCACCATCTCATTTCCTGCTGAAACTTTAAATAAATCTGATTATTATAAACTATCAGATGAATCAGTAGATGAGTTGATGATGATTCAGTGAATTAATAACTCAGATGATGATGTTACAGAATCACTAACTCACCTGATTTAGTCAGAACAGCCTGGTACCAGATATCAATGTTGTGTTTGCAGTATCTCTCCTTCTCAGCTCTCAGCCCAGCCAGTATTGAAGGATCTTTGTTCCAGTAATCAGCCTGTTTCAGACCGTACTCAGTGAATCCAACATACTTCCCCAAACTGCTGCTGAACCGGGCGAGCTCCACCATGTTGTAGTAAGTAGACAGGCTGTACTCGATGTCGTTCAGATCAGACGAGTTAAAGTCACAATGGTACAGAAAATAATACCGAAATCCATCTGAAGAAGAAAAAACAGAATCAGTCAGTGATAAATCAGAGTATTGATCAGTGATCAGAGTATTGATCCTACCTGCTGTGTAGAGGCTGATGAAGTATAAACAGTATAAAGTGTGTATTGATCAGTGATCAGAGTATTGATCCTACCTGCTGTGTAGAGGCTGATGAAGTATAAACAGTATAAAGTGTGTATTGATCAGTGATCAGAGTATTGATCCTACCTGCTGTGTAGAGGCTGATGAAGAGCAGGGAGACTCTGAGAAAGGATGAAGCCATGTTCCTCTGTTCTCTTAACAAACACTGACTCAGTCTCACTGAGAGCTGCTCTAAAAACCAGAGGACATGATCACATGACCTGCAGCATCCAATCCTATCCAACCATCAGCTGTTACCAGGCAGACAGCTCAGACTACAGGCTGCTGATGGAGCAGAAACACACTGAACTCTGGCACACTGGAAACTGTCTCCCCTTCTTATTATATAATTACTATCACAATTTATGATTATTACATTATGACATCATTATATAATTGTTTGAGAAAATTATATTTTTATAATTATATATATTAATTGCTAAGCCGTATATACTGTCTATTTATTTATTAATGTCATATTTATATATATATATATATATATATATATATATATATATATATATATATATATATATATATTCCTTGACAGACAGAGTAAGAGTGTTGTTGATCTGCAGTTTCAGGTTAAGAAGTAATTTCTTCAGGAGAAGATGAACCCATGAATCATAACTCTGGATAATTTCAACATTAACTAATAACATTTATAAACTAAAAAACCTTCTGAAGTTAATGTTATCTGTTCTCAGAGCTGGAAACCAACAGCTGGAACATTTACAAGAGTTGAAGTTTTGGTAGGAATATAAATACTGCAGTTTCAGTTTAAATACTGCAGTAAGGGTTAGGGTAACACAGTTACTGTATTTACCAGAGTAAATGCAGTAACTGTAGAAAGAGTTTTATAATAATCAGGAAGTGAGTTACAGCGCTGTGTGTCGGTGAGAATCAGGTATTTCTGGCAGCTCTGAGGTTATTTCCTGTCTGTGCTGGTGATGTCTGTTGTTGACACACAGTTGGAGGAGAGCTGTGTGTTAGTCTCCAGTAACAGATTATAATCTGACCAGACTGAGCGAGTCTGAGAACCAGTTCAACAGCTCAGATCACCTAAAATATGTCTGTGCCTTAACTCTAATGAAAACACGCTCATATAATCCTCTCTGATGTCAGACAGACTCTGAACTGGGATGGAAACAGAGAGCAGAGTGACTCATGTCTGTTAACATCAGTAACGTTTGAACCAGACGTTGGTATGAACTCTTCTACTGCCGAATCAGTTTCTACACTTTGGATGACAGGAAGACATCTCTGATTCAGATCTTCACACTCAGCAACTACTCATTTATACTGTCTAATTATACTCATTTATACTGCCTAATTATACTCATTTATACTGTCTAATTATACTCATTTATACTGCCTAATTATACTCATTTATACTGCCTAATTATACTCATTTATACTGTCTAATTATACTCATTTATACTGCCTAATTATACTCATTTATACTGTCTAATTACACTCATTTATACTGCCTAATTATACTCATTTATACTGCCTAATTATACTCATTTATACTGTCTAATTATACTCATTTCTACTGCCTAATTATATTCATTTCTACTGCCTAATTATACTCATTTCTACTGCCTAATTATACTCATTTATACTGCCTAATTATACTCATTTATACTGTCTAATTATACTCATTTATACTGTCTAATTATACTCATTTATACTGCCTAATTATACTCATTTATACTGCCTAATTATACTCATTTATACTGTCTAATTATACTCATTTACACTGTCTAATTATACTCATTTCTACTGCCTAATTATACTCATTTATACTGCCTAATTATGTTCATTTATACTGTCTAATTATACTCATTTATACTGTCTAATTATGTTCATTTATACTGTCTAATTATACTCGTTTATACTGCCTAATTATACTCATTTACACTGTCTAATTATACTCATTTATACTGCCTAATTATACTCATTTCTACTGCCTAATTATACTCATTTATACTGCCTAATTATACTCATTTATACTGTCTAATTATGTTCATTTATACTGTCTAATTATACTCATTTATACTGTCTAATTATGTTCATTTATACTGTCTAATTATACTCATTTATACTGTCTAATTATGTTCATTTATACTGCCTAATTATACTCGTTTATACTGCCTAATTATACTCGTTTATACTGCCTAATTATGTTCATTTATACTGCCTAATTATGTTCATTTATACTGTCTAATTATACTCATTTATACTGTCTAATTATGTGCATTTATACTGTCTAATTATACTCATTTATACTGTCTAATTATACTCATTTATACTGCCTAATTATGTTCATTTATACTGCCTAATTATGTTCATTTATACTGTCTAATTATACTCATTTATACTGCCTAATTATGTTCATTTATACTGTCTAATTATACTCATTTATACTGTCTAATTATACTCATTTATACTGCCTAATTATGTTCATTTATACTGTCTAATTATACTCATTTATACTGTCTAATTATGTTCATTTATACTGTCTAATTATACTCATTTATACTGCCTAATTATGTTCATTTATACTGCCTAATTATGTTCATTTATACTGCCTAATTATGTTCATTTATACTGTCTAATTATGTTCATTTATACTGCCTAATTATGTTCATTTATACTGCCTAATTATGTTCATTTATACTGCCTAATTATACTCATTTATACTGTCTAATTATGTTCATTTATACTGTCTAATTATACTCATTTATACTGTCTAATTATGTTCATTTATACTGTCTAATTATACTCATTTATACTGCCTAATTATGTTCATTTATACTGCCTAATTATGTTCATTTATACTGCCTAATTATGTTCATTTATACTGTCTAATTATGTTCATTTATACTGCCTAATTATGTTCATTTATACTGTCTAATTATACTCATTTATACTGCCTAATTATGTTCATTTATACTGCCTAATTATGTTCATTTATACTGCCTAATTATGTTCATTTATACTGTCTAATTATGTTCATTTATACTGTCTAATTATACTCATTTATACTGTCTAATTATGTTCATTTATACTGTCTAATTATGTTCATTTATACTGTCTAATTATACTCATTTATACTGTCTAATTATGTTCATTTATACTGTCTAATTATGTTCATTTATACTGTCTAATTATGTTCATTTATACTGCCTAATTATGTTCATTTATACTGCCTAATTATACTCATTTATACTGTCTAATTATGTTCATTTATACTGTCTAATTATGTTCATTTATACTGCCTAATTATATTCATTCATACTGTCTAATTATGTTCATTTATACTGTCTAATTATGTTCATTTATACTGCCTAATTATACTCATTTATACTGTCTAATTATGTTCATTTATACTGTCTAATTATGTTCATTTATACTGCCTAATTATATTCATTCATACTGTCTAATTATGTTCATTTATACTGCTTAGTTATGTTGGAGAAACATTTCACATTCAGAGCAAGATGTGTTACATTTGTGTGAATTAAAACTGAACTTTAACTTTAGACTGTCTCTGACTAACGTTAACGCCCTAAAATATTACCAAAACACCATAAAGTAAAGTTAGTTGTACTCCAGTTTATAGAATAGACTAGAACAGACTTTGATGAGAAGGTGAATCTATGTCAGCCAGCTGTAGATAGTCGGGATAAGGTCACGTTCACGGCTTTCTTAAATAGACCACGGTATCATCACAGATTTATTGATCCTCCCCCGCTGAGCAGCAGCTTCTCATGGAGAGTTATATAATATATTATATATATATACTATATTATATATATATATATTATATTATATAGTATATATATTATATATACATTATATATACTGTATAATATGCAGAAAAGGAAATACAGCTGCTGTTATCAAACAGAGAGATAAAGGCTGGCAGATGAGAGCAGACTGACTGAATGTGTAAGGATTTAAACATATCTAGTAATAGTAACTAGTTTTAATCTGTTTATGTGCTAAATCTGCTGTTTTACTGTAAAGTGTCTCTGAGTACCATGGAAAGAGATATATGAATAAAATGGATTATTATTTAGCCTACTTTACCTTAAAAGTGAGCAGAGGGAATTAATGGTCCACGGGAAATTTACCCTAAAGACTAGGCCACAATTTTCACCAACTCCAGACTCCGAGTGAGTCAAAATAAGTGTGTTAGTGCGGCGGTCGACAGAAAGTGTCCCCCCCCAGCCCCCCTCTCTGTCAAAGCCCAAAATACCAACAGGTGAACAGGTGAACAGGTGAAGCAAACCATGTTATCACTGCAGCTCAAACCGCCATGAACAACTTCATCAACCGTTCTGACCGTCCAACAACTGCAGACAGGATTTAAATCAAATAGTGACGAGTAATCAGCGGACAACCAAATAAATGTTAAACACGTTTATTTAAGATCAGAGGACAACTGTAAAGAATACATTTCCATGGTTACTGGGTTTAACTCAACCTGCTTTTGGTTTAATTCATCCAGGATAACTGGACTATCCCGGGTTAACCTTAGCCTGGTTTAGTGCTACAGCCCACTGGTGTTACTGCTCTACTATAATCCTCATTCTCAGGTATATATACTATAGTTATATATATAGTATAGTTATATATAGTATAGTTATATATACTATAGTTATATATATAGTATAGTTATATATACTATAGTTATATATATAGTATAGTTATATATAGTATAGTTATATATATAGTATAGTTATATATACTATAGTTATATATATAGTATAGTTATATATAGTATAGTTATATATAGTATAGTTATATATATAGTATAGTTATATATACTATAGTTATATATAATATAGTTATATATATAGTATAGTTATATATACTATAGTTATATATAATATAGTTATATATAGTATAGTTATATATAATATAGTTATATATATAGTATAGTTATATATACTATAGTTATATATAATATAGTTATATATAGTATAGTTATATATAATATAGTTATATATAGTATAGTTATATATACTATAGTTATATATAGTATAGTATATATAGTATAGTTATATATAATATAGTTATATATAGTATAGTTATATATACTATAGTTATATATAGTATAGGTATATATAGTATAGTTATATATAATATAGTTATATATAGTATAGTTATATATAGTATAGTTATATATACTATAGTTATATATAGTATAGGTATATATACTATAGTTATATATAGTATAGTTATATATACTATAGTTATATATAGTATAGTTATATATAGTATAGGTATATATACTATAGTTATATATAGTATAGGTATATATACTATATTTATATATAGTATAGGTATATATACTATAGTTATATATAGTATAGTTATATATACTATAGTTATATATAGTATAGTTATATATAGTATAGGTATATATACTATAGTTATATATAGTATAGGTATATATACTATAGTTATATATAGTATAGGTATATATACTATATTTATATATAGTATAGGTATATATACTATAGTTATATATAGTATAGGTATATATACTATAGTTATATATAGTATAGGTATATATACTATATTTATATATAGTATAGGTATATACTATAGTTATATATAGTATAGGTATATATACTATAGTTATATATAGTATAGGTATATATACTATAGTTATATATAGTATAGGTATATATACTATATTTATATATAGTATAGGTATATATACTATAGTTATATATAGTATAGGTATATATACTATAGTTATATATAGTATAGTTATATATACTATAGTTATATATAGTATAGGTATATATACTATAGTTATATATAGTATAGGTATATATACTATATTTATATATAGTATAGGTATATATACTATAGTTATATATAGTATAGGTATATATACTATAGTTATATATAGTATAGGTATATATACTATATTTATATATAGTATAGGTATATATACTATAGTTATATATAGTATAGTTATATATACTATAGTTATATATAGTATAGGTATATATACTATAGTTATATATAGTATAGTTATATATACTATAGTTATATATAGTATAGGTATATATACTATAGTTATATATAGTATAGGTATATATACTATATTTATATATAGTATAGGTATATATACTATAGTTATATATAGTATAGGTATATATACTATAGTTATATATAGTATAGGTATATATACTATATTTATATATAGTATAGGTATATATACTATAGTTATATATAGTATAGGTATATATACTATAGTTATATATAGTATAGGTATATATACTATAGTTATATATAGTATAGGTATATATACTATATTTATATATAGTATAGGTATATATACTATAGTTATATATAGTATAGGTATATATACTATAGTTATATAGTATAGGTATATATACTATATTATATATAGTATAGGTATATATACTATAGTTATATATAGTATAGTTATATATACTATAGTTATATATAGTATAGTTATATATAGTATAGGTATATATACTATAGTTATATATAGTATAGGTATATATACTATATTTATATATACTATAGTTATATATAGTATAGTTATATATACTATAGTTATATATAGTATAGTTATATATAGTATAGGTATATATACTATAGTTATATATAGTATAGGTATATATACTATATTTATATATAGTATAGGTATATATACTATAGTTATATATAGTATAGGTATATATAGTATAGTTATATATAGTATAGTTATATATACTATATTTATATATAGTATAGTTATATATAGTATAGGTATATATACTATAGTTATATATAGTATAGGTATATATAGTATAGTTATATATAATATAGTTATATATACTATAGTTATATATAGTATAGTTATATATGATATTATAAACACTATCTCTGGTGTTAGTGGTCGTCATGGTAACACCAGTTGTAATTCATAAATCCTATGATTACATGTATTTAAATACATTTTAAGTCATATTGCTAGTCATAAAGTGGATGTTTCTGTATTATGTTCATGCAGTATTTTCACTTTCTGTGTTTTTGGGTAAACTTTGGAACACTGAGCTGCTGTCACGTGTTCATGTATTTAGATCAATAAAGTTTATCTAAACTTTTCGTTCAAAGCACGAATCATAGCTCCTGTCGGTACACGATCCGTTCTGCCTGCACGATCCGTTCTGCACATGCGCAAGATAATACTGTTTTACGTATCCATACGACCTGCACGATCTGTTCCACGCTAGCCTATGGCTAGCCTCCACCGGGAAGCTAACGTTAGTTTAGCTAACAGCTAATTCGGCTAACTGCTAGCTGACAGTCTAAAATAACGTTAACTCAAACGTAATGGGAAAAGCAGCTACAGCTAAATTAAGACTTCACAGTAATAACAATAAAGACAAGTATTGAGTGATTGTATTTTAAATGAGCACAAGTAAAGTAGAGCTGACGTAACAGCTGTTATATATGTTAGGTGTTTGTTATATATGTCAACTCAATGTTTATTTTGAGGGTCTTTTAAAGTTATTACATGCTGTCTCAGCTAGCAGTTAGCCGAATTAGCTGTTAGCTAAACTAACGTTAGCTTGGCTGTCGAGCGGAAGCGTGGAACAGATCGTTTTTTTTTTGTTGTTTTTTTATTTGAAAATTAAGATTTACAAACAAACATGGCTGCATAAAACTCGTTACATCAGAGTAGGATACAAGGAAAATATAGCCAGATGGAGCAGCTCTCAATACAAACAGGAACTATACATGTGGTCTTAATAAGAAAAGTAAGGATGATTTATAAAGGAGAAGAGACAATCAAATAGAGAAATTAAAAAAAAAAGGGAGATTTCAGTCATTGTTCAGCTATTAACCTCAGTTGGGAAGTGTTTTAGGGTATCATATATGTTTTGTGCTTTAGGACTTTTCAGAGTTTTTAAGGATTTCATATACAGATTAAATTCATTTAAAAAAACAACAAATTTGGGAGATGATTTCACAATTCTACATTTGTGAATAAAGAATTTAGCTAGACATACAATTGTATTAGTACAGAGCTCATCACCCTTGCTTTGCAATATCAATCCAAATGTTATGTCGTCACAGGAGAAAGAGGTTGGGAATGAAGACATCTGTTGCTTAATCCATTTATGTATATCACACCAAAATGTCTGTATCATATTACATGAGAAAAACACATGGTCCGTAGTTTCAACATCATTTTCACAGAATGTACATTTATTATCATCTATACCAAAGAGAAGTCTCAGTAATTCTTTAGAAGGGTAAATGTTGTTCATTACTTTGAAATGTGTTTCTTTCACTTTAGGAGAAATAGGGAGTGTTAGATACATTGTCCTTAGTTTAGTGATTGAAACTTTATCACATTTTTGTAGTATGTTATTTTTATTATGCATTGTAGGGTAAAGATAATCAATAAAACAATTTCTAATAAAGCAGTTAGTGCATTTTTTATCCAGAATAGAGAACCCTTGAATTGATAGTGGGGCCAATTGTGGATGTATCGGATAATATGCCAAAATGTTTCTTGTTAGAAGGACAAATCCTTGGGGTAGTGCTTTATGTAATTTAGTAAAGTCTGATTTTGAGGGTTGGAAATTATGTTTGATGCAAAATTGTTCATAATTTAAAAATTGTCCGTTGGTATCCATTAAGTCGACCATGGACCGTATGCTTCTCCCATACCAATCCTCAAAGAATAGAGATTTGTTGCGGTGCTAAATATATCTGTTGTTGCAGAGTACAGATGTGTGGGGTGAGAAGTTATGTACGTATAACATTTTCCAATACAAGAGTATTTGTTTGTGAAACTCTGACAATGAAATAGGTAGTTTGTTAACATTAAAGTCCGTTCTGAGAAGAAATTCTAATCCTCCAGTTTTCTTGAATAAGGACTTTGGAATACAATACCAGAAGGAGTTGCTGTGTTTGATCCAAGATTTTTTATTTTTAAGGTTCCATTAAGGCAGTCAAAGTCAATAACTTTCAGTCCTCCATCCTTTGTGTTTTTAACCATATTGCTTTTCTTCATATAATGTGGTGTGTTTCTCCAGATGAAGTTTAGGTTGATTTGGTTGATGGATGTAATCAAATAGTTTGGACTGGCATTGGAGTAGGCTGGAGAAGAACATCTTGATCAACACTCTTTATGAGACCTAGTAGTGATAGGTCCCTCTGGAGCCATATATTTAGTCTTGATTTGCATTCTTTAATTTTATTTTCTACATTCAGAAGTTGGCTTTGTTTTTGGTCCTTGGAGAGGTAAATCTCCAGGTATTTGGTTTCTGATTTAATAGGGATATTACAGATGGGTTTCAGTGAAGTTTTTAAGTTTAATGTTAGACCTGAGGCTTTTGAGAAGTTTTCAATTTTGGCAATAGTTGTTGATATTTGGTATTTATCTTTTAAGAATATTGTTGTGTCATCCGCTAGTTGGCTAATTATTATGTCTGTGCCAAGTACATTAAGTTTTTTAATATCATTACAGTTTGTTCTATAGATTGCTAGCATTTCTGTGGCTAAGATGAACAGGTATGGTGAGATGGGCCAACCTTGAGGAATACCCACATTAATCTGGAAGCTTGGGGTGGTACCGCTAGGTAACAGGACACAACTACTAATATCTCGATATAATCCACCAACCCTTTTTCTAAAGTTGATTCCAAATCCAAAGTGTTTGAGCGCTGAAAGAATAAATGGATGCTCCACGGAGTCGAATGCTTTATAGAAGTCTAAAAAAAGAAGGAAGCCATCATCCTGTATTTGGTTTCTATACTCAGTGATGTCCATTACCAATCTTATATTGTTGAGGATTGACCTTCCTTTTAAGAACCCTGACTGTGTATCTGCAGTAATATTTGAAATCCCTGTTTGAAGACGAGAAGCAAAGATGTAAGTTAGGAGTTTGTAGTCTGAATTTCTGAGTGTAATGGGTCTTCTGTTATCTCTAATTCTGGGGTCTTTTGAGATGGAGATGATAACTCCATGTCTCATTGTTGGTGGAAGCACACATGTTTCAGAAATGTGGGTGAAGACTTGTAGCAGCAGGTCTGTTAAATCTACCCAGAAATGTCTGTAGAAGTCCCCTGTGAGCCCGTCGGATCCAGGGGCTTTGTTAAGAGAAAGACGACCAATTACTGCATCAAGTTCTGTAATTGTTATTTGACTGTCACATGTTTGTTTGAGGCCATCCTCTACTTCTGGAATCTGTTTTGCTATGTCCTGAAAACAGTTCAGACAGTTCAGGCTAGAGAAGTTAGAGCTATAGAGCTGGCTGTAGAATGTCCAGATTTCTGAAGAGATCAATTTTTCATCTGTGATTCATTATTATCAACCATCAGAGATCTGATGCTATTTCTTTCCTGTCTTCTTTTTTCAAGACCACAGAAATACGCTGAATTTTTTTCACCCTCCTCTATCCACTTAGCTCTGGATCTAATGAACGCCCCCTGGGCCTTACGACTGTAGAGTCCATCTAGTTTAGGTTGTAGGTTTAAAATCATCTATCGTCTTCAGTTGGGTTTGGTCTATTGCAGTACATATTTAACTGATTAATAATGTCTACTTCTTGTTTTTCACTATCTTTTTTAATTGTTTTACTGAATGAGATGGTAAACTGGCATATTTTATACTTTAGGAATTCCCACTTTTTGGTAGCAGTTGTTAGCCCCTTCAGAATTGGCATATTCCTTAATCAATAATCTGATTTTTTGGCAGTAGTTATTATTATTTAGCAGGCTGGAGTTTAACTTCCAATGTGTGTGTGAGTGGACATTGTTGTCATTGGGTTTGATCTGTAGTAGAATAACACTATGATCTGTTAGTGGTGCAGCGGAAATATCAGAGCTAATATTATAAACTAGCAAATGATTTGCAATCAACCAGTGATCGATTCTGGATTTATAATTGTGGTTTGAGCTAAACCAGGAGTATTTAGATATTTCTGGGTTTAAGTGTCTCCAAGTATCAATCAAATTTTGTTTTTCGCAAAAGCTCGTGAATATTGTATTCGGGTGACTAGCAGAGTATCTGCAAGGGTATTTATCAAGAAAATCATCATGAACTAGGTTTAGGTCGCCGCCAACGCTGATGTTATCAGTTGAGTGTTAATTTAAGATTGTCTAAATGTAAACTAATTTGTTCAAGTAGGTTTTGGTTTTCTCTACTGATATTATATCCATAAATGTTGACTAAGATGAATTTCAGACCATCTATGTTTATGATAAGAATCAGCCAATGACCAAATTCATCTGCCATATGGGACACAATATGACCTTTGAGGTTATTTAGGAGGATGGCGACACCTGCTGACCTCAAAGTACCGTGGCTAAAGTAGGCTTCATCTCCCCGTTGTTTAGACCAGAATATAACATCATCAATCTTAGAATGGGTTTCCTGCAGAAAAATTATATTTGACTTCTTCCCTTTCCAAAATAAACTACTTTTTCTTTTGGTCATGTCTCTTAAAGCCCTCGCATTAACAGAAATTAGAGGAATGTTTCTCTTTAAACTGAACATGGAACAAAAACAGACAAAAAATATTAATAAACAATAAACAACAACGGATTGCTGAACTTACTTAAAAGAGCAGTAAAAGTTTCCTATCAAGAATAGAAAATAGTAGCAAAACCCCGAGAATACATTTTCATTCACACTCCCTTGTTTCCAGGACTCAGAAGCCCTGATGGTTGTGTCTATGGTGAGACTTTTTGTCCATTAATGAAAGCATGAGGACCCTGAACACTGACTTTAGTCCTGCCTTCCTTGCTTGTTCAGTTTTCGGCCACACAGCCCTCCGCGCCTCTCTGTCTCCTTGGTGAGGTCTTCTGCCAAACGGATGTTGAGGTCCTTGCAGACGGGGTGAAGTTTGGTGATCCGCCAGAGTTGGTCCCTGAAGTGGCGTCCTGTGAACTGCGTGATGGTCTGACGAGGGCGGTTGGTGTTACTGGGCCCCAGTCGGTGTACCGAATCCAGGATGAAATCCATCTTCTCCTTCCAGTGTGGCACCATCTTTCCGATGATATCAGAGATGATTTGTCGTGTGTTTTCGTCTTTTCCCTCCTGTAAGCCATTTACTCGCAGGTTCCATCTTCTTTTATTACGCTCCAACTCTACAGCTCTATTTTCCACTTCTGCAGCTCTTCTCACCAGAATGGTGTTCTCCTCTTCAGTTGTTTCACCTCGACGTGCAGCCTTTGGCACCGTTCTTTACAATCTTTGATCTCGGCAGAGTTCAACTCCACAGCTTTCTTGATGTTGGTTAAGGTCAGTGTGTTCTGCTTTAGCTCCGCTTTGAAGTCCTGCATCATGCTTTGAAGAGTACTGACAGCAGCCAGGATCACAGAGTAAGAGGCGTTGTCAGCATGGGCTTCAACAGTCACGACGTCGTCTGGTTTTGGCTTTTTCAGTGGTGCTGGTGGTTTAGAAGGAGATGCTAAGGTGTTTTTAGTACCTCTGGTGTTAGTTTCCATCCTTTCAGGGCCGACATAGTCATGTTCTTGGAGAGCCTTCGATTTAGCATTAGCTTTTGTGCTAGCCATGTTATGGATTGCAATATATCGTATTCCAGGAGGTGCTCCGGGTCACTCACACGCTTCTGAATTATTATAATAAGTCCCCTACAATTTTGCATCTGATATTTCAGGGTGTTGTTGAGTTAAAAGTTCATTCTGTTGAAATTCAAGGCTTTGCTACTCTGAGCCATTCATAGTGCGTCTGCTCTCTCCGCCATCTTGAGCCGCACCCCCGCGTGGAACAGATCGTGCAGTGTCGTAAATCCTCGTACAACCGCGCATGCGCGAACATTTTGCGCATGTGCAGAACGGATCGTGCAGGCAGAACGGATCGTGTACCGACAGCTCCGTCAAATGTCCCTTCTCCCCTCCCGTCCTCCGCTCCCGCACATGCGTACTAGCAGCAGCTGTTAGCAGAGAGCCGCGGCCGCACGAGGAGGCAGAGCAGCGAGATAAAGTGGAATAACAACAGAATAAAGAGAAGAAAAGAGAGAATAAAGGAGAGGTTGGAGAGAGAAGAGCGAGCCGGAGGAGGGATGAACCAGCTGGAGCGGTAAGACACACTTTGACCCGGCAAACAGCCGGAAAATACCCGGAAACACTGCCGCATCAGGTAGCATCAGAGTCATCAGTAAACACAGCTAACTGTTAGCATCAGACCCATCAGTAAACACAGCTAACCGTTAGCATCAGAGTCATCCGTAAACACAGCTAACCGTTAGCGTCAGACCCATCAGTAAACACAGCTAGCAGCTAACCGTTAGCATCAGACCCATCAGTAAACACAGCTAACTGTTAGCATCAGACCCATCAGTAAACACAGCTAGCAGGTAGCAGCTAACCGTTAGCATCAGAGTCCTCAGTAAACTGAGTAAACACAGCTGACAGTTAACCGTTAGCATCAGAGTCCTCAATAAACATAGCTAACCGTTAGCATCAGACCCATCAGTAAACACAGCTAACTGTTAGCATCAGACCCATCAGTAAACGCAGCTAACTGTTAGCATCAGACCCATCAGTAAACGCAGCTAGCAGCTAACCGTTAGCATTAGGGATACACCGATCCAACTTTTTTAGTCCCGATACCGATGCCAGGGCTTTGTGTATCTGTCGATACCCGATACTGATCGATACTGCTGAATTAATAATAAACTGTATACCTTTACCACCTTTACCTTCCTTCACCATGTTGAAGAGACTAAAGGCTCCAGACCTTCCTAACTAAACATTACTTTACTAACTAAGACAAAATAACATAGATGTAATGTATTGAATTCTTATTTATTTGTTATTTAAAAAACAATTGTGCATTCAAATCGAAAATATAATGTAATCAAACTTCTTAAAATAAATTTAAATAAATAACAATAACGGGCCTTTATCTAGGTTTATAACGGCTTATTCTACTGTCAGGAGTACATAGAATATCACAAAACATTTTAATGTCATCATGTTTACTAAAAGCTGTGATTACTAAAGTGTTTGGCTCCACGACATTATACAATAACTTTATATGAAGGAGAATGCATCAAACAGTTACATAATCTAAACTATTTTTATTGTGCAAACTGCAAAGTAGTAAAATAAACTCAAATCGAAAGAATACACATACAAACAACTTTAACATAGTTTCCCTTTCCAAACCAAATAGTTGTATAAAGACTAGCTTGGCCACAGGTAAGTTAGGTTGTAGTGGTGACTGAACGTAGCTCTGCTGTCAGTCTCCTTCACTGTTTGAATAATAATAATAATAATATATATATAATAATGTTTGTAGGTTGGTGAACGTATTTCACTATCTATCTATCTATCTATATATAGATAGATAGATAGATAGATAGATAGATAGATAGATAGATAGATATAGATATATTGCACACATTAGTGTGTATGTTGTATCTTTCTCTGAATTTCTTTATTTTGTAATGTGTATATGGATTTTTGAAGTTGAATGAATGTTTAAGTCCTATGTGAATATTGTATATTGGGCTTTTGTTAATTTATTGCTAAACGATGTACTTACTGTAGATGTAAATGTAATTATGCAATGTTCTGTGACCTGTGTGATCTTAGCCCGTGGGACTACGGATGGAAATTAGCCCTGGACTACAATCCAGCATGTTTACACGCATGTATTCCATGTTTGTTCATTAACATGCACTGTCCCAATCAAATAAATACATAAATATAGACCTGTGTGTGTGATCTCATATATATATATATATATATATATATATATATATATGTATATGTGTATATATATATATGTGTGTGTGTATATATATATATATATATATATATATATATATATATATATATACATGTGTGTGTATATATATATATGTGTATATATATATATGTGTGTGTGTATATATATATATATATATATATATATATATACATGTGTATGTATATATATATATATATATATATATATATATATATATATATATATATATATATATATATATATGTATGTGTGTGTATGTATATTTATATATATATATATGTGTGTATGTATATTTATGTATGTATAGTATAGTATGTGTACTTTATATATTTATACCAAGGGTGCTCCGATTGATCGGGAACCGATCGTTATCGGCCGATAAAGGCTTTAAATAGTTTGATCGGTGGTCTCCATAAAGGCCGATCAGATGACGCACTACTCGTGAGAACATGTTCTATAAGCAGCTAAGTTACACACCAACCAGATTTTGTCAAAGAATGCTGTTGCTAAGTAACAATGCACAATGCCTATAGGAATCACGTTACGTTACTGCTAATGAATCCCTAACATTTCCGGATTTTGCTGCTTCATAATAAAAACATTCAAATACCAAAATAACGGAGGACTTTTATTGTGAAGAACTTACAGGAAATGAAACCGTTCACAGCCGGGGCTTTGACCAGTCGAGTAGCTAGTTTTCAGCGCTAGTCCGGGACGCCGCCGTGTAACTAGCTAGCTAGCTAGCTGAGCTGAGGTACAGACGAAAGGAAAATTATCTGTAAAAAATGTGGCGACATATCCCCGGTGTTAAGAGGCCCGCCGCGGAGTCAGCAGTAGCTATGGATGTACAAGCTGTTGAGGGTGAATAAAAAAAAAAGAGAAAAAGAGAAGGTACTTTTCAAACAAGTGGCGCATTGACAAAACGTACAGCGAAAGACCGTCACAACATTTCAGACCGTCCTGCCAACCTGTTTACATTTTAACGTCAATGTAGACTGTAACGATGTTTAAGTCGCTTGAAAGCTGCTGCCGTTTTAAATCTGTTGGCTCTCTGCTGCTCAGTTCTACACACACACACACACACACACACACACACACACACACACACACACACACACACACACACACACACACACACGGTGGATGCAGGAAAAACCGGAGAGGAGACGTACAGGATGACCTAAATTGAGGACAGCTACACTTAATCCATCCATGAGCTACACTCGTTATTGTAAAATCAATGATAAGTTAAAGTCTAATAAGTCCTTTATCAAACCGTATGAATGTGTCCCAGGCCAGGATATGAAATTAACTAACAATGTAAAGATCAACAAGCTACTGACACATAATAAATACATTATATTAATAAAATATGTATTAATAATAAAACATAATTTAATAAAGCAATTCATGTATACACACTAAAGACCCACTGAAGAACACACTGCCAGTTGTTTAGTAATTTATTCTGAATAAGGCTTTAGCTCTATGTTAAGCTCTAAGCTGTTTAAGGTGTGTTTCTAACAG
>NC_050189.1:27343808-27376308 GCF_008315115.2 Sander lucioperca | reverse complement strand
ATTAACTCTCTCTAATATAACTAATATTAGCTGCTCTGTTTAACATTAACCCTCTAATATAACCAATATTAGCTGCTCTATTTAACATTAACTCTCTCTAATATAACTAATATTAGCTGCTCTGTTTAACATTAACCCTCTAATATAACTAATATTAGCTGCTCTATTTAACATTAACCCTCTAATATAACTAATATTAGCTGCTCTATTTAACATTAACCCTCTAATATAACTAATATTAGCTGCTCTGTTTAACATTAACCCTCTAATATAACCAATATTAGCTGTTCTATTTAACATTAACTCTCTCTAATATAACCAATATTAGCTGCTCTGTTTAACATTAACTCTCTCTAATATAACCAATATTAGCTGCTCTATTTAACATTAACTCTCTCTAATATAACCAATATTAGCTGCTCTGTTTAACATTAACTCTCTCTAATATAACCAATATTAGCTGCTCTGTTTAACATTAACTCTCTAATATAACTAATATTAGCTGCTCTGTTTAACATTAACTCTCTAATATAACCAATATTAGCTGCTCTATTTAACATTAACTCTCTAATATAACCAATATTAGCTGCTCTGTTTAACATTAACTCTCTAATATAACTAATATTAGCTGCTCTGTTTAACATTAACTCTCTCTAATATAACCAATATTAGCTGCTCTATTTAACATTAACTCTCTAATATAACCAATATTAGCTGCTCTGTTTAACATTAACTCTCTCTAATATAACCAATATTAGCTGCTCTGTTTAACATTAACTCTCTAATATAACCAATATTAGCTGCTCTATTTAACATTAACTCTCTCTAATATAACCAATATTAGCTGCTCTGTTTAACATTAACTCTCTCTAATATAACTAATATTAGCTGCTCTGTTTAACATTAACTCTCTCAGTTAACTCCCCCTCTACACTAATAACACATAGAAAATATCTCTGAATGACTGTATCTAACCTGTCTGTCTCTCTCTCTAACCTGTCTGTCTCTGACCTGTCTGTCTCTCTAACCTGTCTGTCTTCTGGATGAGTCTAACCGCAGCGGGGAGAAGTGTGTCTGACCTGTCTGTCTCTCTAACCTGTCTGTCTTCTGGATGAGTCTAACCGCAGCGGGGAGAAGTGTCTCTGACCTGTCTGTCTGTAACCTGTCTGTCTCTCTAACCTGTCTGTCTTTAGGACGAGTCTAACCGCAGCAGGGAGAAGTGTTTCTGTCTGTCTCTAACCTGTCTGTCTCTCTAACCTGTCTGTCTTCAGGACGAGTCTAACCGCAGCAGGGAGAAGTGTCTCTGACCTGTCTGTCTGTAACCTGTCTGTCTCTCTAACCTGTCTGTCTTCAGGACGAGTCTAACCGCAGCAGGGAGAAGTGTCTCTGACCTGTCTGTCTGTAACCTGTCTGTCTCTCTAACCTGTCTGTCTTTAGGACGAGTCTAACCGCAGCAGGGAGAAGTGTTTCTGTCTCTCTCTGACCTGTCTGTCTCTAACCTGTCTGTCTTCAGGACGAGTCTAACCGCAGCGGGGAGAAGTGTCTCTGACCTGTCTGTCTCTAACCTGTCTGTCTTCAGGACGAGTCTAACCGTAGCGGGGGGGAAGTGTCTCTGACCTGTCTGTCTCTCTAACCTGTCTGTCTTCAGGATGAGTCTAACCGCAGCAGGGAGAAGTGTCTCTGACCTGTCTGTCTCTAACCTGTCTGTCTCTAACCTGTCTGTCTTCAGGACGAGTCTAACCGTAGCGGGGGGAAGTGTCTCTGATCTGTCTGTCTCTCTAACCTGTCTGTCTTTAGGACGAGTCTAACCGCAGCAGGGAGAAGTGTTTGTCTGTCTCTAACCTGTCTGTCTCTCTAACCTGTCTGTCTTTAGGACGAGTCTAACCGCAGCAGGGAGAAGTGTTTCTGTCTCTCTCTGACCTGTCTGTCTCTAACCTGTCTGTCTTCAGGACGAGTCTAACCGCAGCGGGGGGAAGTGTCTCTGACCTGTCTATCTCTCTAATCTGTCTGTCTCTAACCTGTCTGTCTTCAGGACGAGTCTAACCGCAGCAGGGAGAAGTGTCTCTGACCTGTCTGTCTCTAACCTGTCTGTCTTCAGGACGAGTCTAACCGCAGCGGGGAGAAGTGTCTCTGACCTGTCTGTCTCTAACCTGTCTGTCTCTAACCTGTCTGTCTTCAGGACGAGTCTAACCACAGCGGGGGGAAGTGTCTCTGACCTGTCTGTCTCTAACCTGTCTGTCTCTGACCTGTCTGTCTGTAACCTGTCTGTCTCTCTAACCTTTCTGTCTTCAGGACGAGTCTAACCGCAGCAGGGAGAAGTGTCTCTGACCTGTCTGTCTGTAACCTGTCTGTCTCTGTAACCTGTCTGTCTTCAGGACAAGTCTAACCGCAGCGGGGAGAAGTGTCTCTGACCTGTCTGTCTGTAACCTGTCTGTCTTCAGGACGAGTCTAACCGCAGCGGGGAGAAGTGTCTCTGACCTGTCTGTCTGTAACCTGTCTGTCTCTCTAACCTGTCTGTCTTCAGGACGAGTCTAACCGCAGCAGGGAGAAGTGTCTCTGACCTGTCTGTCTGTAACCTGTCTGTCTCTCTAACCTGTCTGTCTTTAGGACGAGTCCTACCGCAGCAGGGAGAAGTGTTTGTCTGTCTCTAACCTGTCTGTCTCTCTAACCTGTCTGTCTTTAGGACGAGTCTAACCGCAGCAGGGAGAAGTGTTTCTGTCTCTCTCTGACCTGTCTGTCTCTAACCTGTCTGTCTTCAGGACGAGTCTAACCGCAGCGGGGGGAAGTGTCTCTGACCTGTCTATCTCTCTAACCTGTCTCTCTCTAACCTGTCTGTCTTCAGGACGAGTCTAACCGCAGCAGGGAGAAGTGTCTCTGACCTGTCTGTCTCTAACCTGTCTGTCTCTCTAACCTGTCTGTCTTCAGGACGAGTCTAACCGTAGCGGGGGGAAGTGTCTCTGATCTGTCTGTCTCTAACCTGTCTGTCTTCAGGACGAGTCTAAGCGCAGCGGGGGGAAGTGTCTCTGACCTGTCTGTCTCTAACCTGTCTGTCTCTCTGACCTGTCTGTCTCTAACCTGACTGTCTCTAACCTGTCTGTCTTCAGGATGAGTCTAACCGCAGCAGGGAGAAGTGTCTCTGACCTGTCTGTCTCTAACCTGTCTGTCTCTAACCTGTCTGTCTTCAGGACGAGTCTAACCACAGCGGGGGGAAGTGTCTCTAACCTGTCTGTCTCTAACCTGTCTGTCTCTGACCTGTCTGTCTGTAACCTGTCTGTCTCTCTAACCTGTCTGTCTTCAGGACGAGTCTAACCAACCGCAGCAGGGAGAAGTGTCTCTGACCTGTCTGTCTGTAACCTGTCTGTCTCTAACCTGTCTGTCTTCAGGACGAGTCTAACCGCAGCAGGGAGAAGTGTCTCTGACCTGTCTGTCTGTAACCTGTCTGTCTTCAGGACGAGTCTAACCGCAGCGGGGAGAAGTGTCTCTGACCTGTCTGTCTGTAACCTGTCTGTCTCTCTAACCTGTCTGTCTTTAGGACGAGTCTAACCGCAGCAGGGAGAAGTGTTTGTCTGTCTCTAACCTGTCTGTCTCTCTAACCTGTCTGTCTTTAGGACGAGTCTAACCGCAGCGGGGGGAAGTGTCTCTGACCTGTCTGTCTCTAACCTGTCTGTCTCTCTGACCTGTCTGTCTCTAACCTGACTGTCTCTAACCTGTCTGTCTTCAGGACGAGTCTAACCGCAGCAGGGAGAAGTGTCTCTGACCTGTCTGTCTCTAACCTGTCTGTCTCTAACCTGTCTGTCTTCAGGACGAGTCTAACCGCAGCGGGGGGAAGTGTCTCTGACCTGTCTGTCTCTAACCTGTCTGTCTCTAACCTGTCTGTGTCTAACCTGTCTGTCTCTCTAACCTGTCTGTCTTCAGGACGAGTCTAACCGCAGCGGGGGGAAGTGTCTCTGACCTGTCTCTCTCTCTAACCTGTCTGTCTTCAGGACGAGTCTAACCGCAGCGGGGGGAAGTGGATCATCCGACTGCGTAAGGGCTTAGCCAGTCGGTTCTGGGAGAACATCATCCTGGCCATGCTGGGGGAGCAGTTCATGGTGGGGGAGGAGATCTGTGGAGCCGTTGTCTCCATACGCTTCCAGGTATTATACTGCAATACTACTACCATACTGCTGTGATACTACTACAGAACTACTGCAGTTATACATGATGATAAGGTAATAGCTTTTACACCCAGTAGTAAGTAAGAACAAAAACAAACATGTCACATTCTGATAAGAATTCATCGGCATCCGGACCAGATACCTTTTCATACACAGAGTATAAAATGCAGGACATAGAACATAATATTGATCCAGAAAATAATTTACTAAGCAATATCAATACCAGCTGCAGTTATTATACAGAGATGAAATTTAATAAAACTTTCCAACTAGAACATAATATATCAATTATCCACTTTAACAGCAGAAGCCTATATTCCAACTTCCATAGCATTAAAACATATTTAAGCCAATTTAAGAATCAATTCAACATCATAGCAATATCAGAGACCTGCATCAAAACTGAGAAAGGTGTGGACTTAGAGATTGACGGCTACGAACTGAATTTTAAAAACTAAGGGTGCTCCGATTGATCGGGAACCGATCGTTATCGGCCGATAAAGGCTTTAAATAGTTTGATCGGTGGTCTCCATAAAGGCCGATCAGATGACGCACTACTCGTGAGAACATGTTCTATAAGCAGCTAAGTTACACACCAACCAGATTTTGTCAAAGAATGCTGTTGCTAAGTAACAATGCACAATGCCTATAGGAATCACGTTACGTTACTGCTAATGAATCCCTAACATTTCCGGATTTTGCTGCTTCATAATAAAAACATTCAAATACCAAAATAACGGAGGACTTTTATTGTGAAGAACTTACAGGAAATGAAACCGTTCACAGCCGGGGCTTTGACCAGTCGAGTAGCTAGTTTTCAGCGCTAGTCCGGGACGCCGCCGTGTAACTAGCTAGCTAGCTAGCTGAGCTGAGGTACAGACGAAAGGAAAATTATCTGTAAAAAATGTGGCGACATATCCCCGGTGTTAAGAGGCCCGCCGCGGAGTCAGCAGTAGCTATGGATGTACAAGCTGTTGAGGGTGAATAAAAAAAAAAGAGAAAAAGAGAAGGTACTTTTCAAACAAGTGGCGCATTGACAAAACGTACAGCGAAAGACCGTCACAACATTTCAGACCGTCCTGCCAACCTGTTTACATTTTAACGTCAATGTAGACTGTAACGATGTTTAAGTCGCTTGAAAGCTGCTGCCGTTTTAAATCTGTTGGCTCTCTGCTGCTCAGTTCTACACACACACACACACACACACACACACACACACACACACACACACACACACACACACACACACACACACACACGGTGGATGCAGGAAAAACCGGAGAGGAGACGTACAGGATGACCTAAATTGAGGACAGCTACACTTAATCCATCCATGAGCTACACTCGTTATTGTAAAATCAATGATAAGTTAAAGTCTAATAAGTCCTTTATCAAACCGTATGAATGTGTCCCAGGCCAGGATAGGAAATTAACTTACAATGTAAAGATCAACAAGCTACTGACACATAATAAATACATTATATTAATAAAATATGTATTAATAATAAAACATAATTTAATAAAGCAATTCATGTATACACACTAAAGACCCACTGAAGAACACACTGCCAGTTGTTTAGTAATTTATTCTGAATAAGGCTTTAGCTCTATGTTAAGCTCTAAGCTGTTTAAGGTGTGTTTCTAACAGAGGAAGTGGAATGTTTCCTGTCAATAAAAGTAAACCATTGACAATTCACAATACATTATCTTCTGTTAATTTTAATACTTATGCATTGTTGTTAAGAATATTAAAATTAATATATGATAAATATGGCATGATAAATAGAAGGTTTCAACTAGACCCGGTGATCAGCATCGGTCGACACGGCTCACAGTGATCGGTGATCGGCCCCAAAAATCCTGATCGGAGCACCCTTAATAAAAACAGAGTGAATAGAAGTGGAGGGGGTGTGGCAATACGTGGATAAATAATAAATAATATTATAAATAATAATTGAATTATAAGGTGGTGGAGAGTATGACAGCAGCTGTTGATGATTTGCTAGAATCTATTACAGTAGAAATTTGTATGGAAAGGACAAAAAATATTGTTGTGAGCTGTATATGCAGAACTCCTGGATCAAATATTGAGGTATTTAAAGAGTGGAAAGAAAATAATTTTACAAAAACATTGCAAAAGATCATGTTCTTATGTGGAGATTATAACATTGACCTATTAAATCAAAAAAAGCATAAAATGACAGAAGATTTCATAAATACAATATGTACTAAAGTATGGGCTTATATCCAACTATCACCAGACCCAGACTCAGTAGAATTACAGCTCATTGTGCTACATTAATAGATAATATATTCACGAACGATATGGAAAACAATGTAGACAGCGGGCTATTATATAATGACATAACTGATCATTTACCTGTTTTCATCGTCTATCACTGTAATTATAGGAAACCCAGGGACATTAGGCATCTCAAATACAAAAGAGTAAGAACTGCGGAAAACATAAATGCTTTTAAGGAAGAGTTACTGAAACAAAACTGGAAAATATTATATGAAGAAAATGACATTGATAAAGCATACAATGGATTTCTAAAAACTTCTACAACATTGTATGACAAATGTTCCTGTAAAACAATACAGTGACAGACAAAGTAAAACAAACAGCCCACGGATCACTAAGAGTTTATCTAATGCCTGCAGAAATAAAAATACATTGTAGAGAAAACTTATCAAGTATCGCACCCCAGATGCAGAAAATAAAGTATAGAAATAAATTAACTAATATTATGAGGATATGCAAGAAAGAATACTACAAGAAAATATTAGATGACAATAAAAATAACATGAAAGGTCTTTGGAATATTCTAAATACTAGTTATACTCCATTAGAAGTGGAACTAACAATGGGAAAACAAGTTACCCAGAATTTATATTGAAAATGACAAGAAAATAGAAAACATGGAAGATGTGGTTCGTGGTTTTAACATTTTCTTGTAAATGTGGGACCAGATTTAGCAGAAAAAATAAAACCTCCAGAAATAACAACAGATATATAAAGAAATGACTTAAAGTGAATCAGGGGAAACTTTACTAGCTTCGGCTTCATCCGGCTCTTTTTCAGACACATTTTTTAAATCAAAAATGGTAATAAGTATTTGTAATATTACTTGTAAACACTGGATGGAGATTGTTCCTTTTCCTTTGGTGTGTTGCTACACACTTTTATTTTATAGTTATATTTATATATGTGTATTTGTATATATATGCATATGTATGTATGTATATGTATATATGGGTACATGCTGTATGTGTATATGTATTTTTAGTTTTGGTCGAAATAAAAATAAATGAAATGAAATACTGCTACAGAGAGAGTACGTACTTACGTACGTACAGTAAGGGAAACAATGCAAAACTCCCAACAAGTAAAGAAGCAAAAAAATGTGCTTGTTTTTTATTAGGAACTTTGTCTCTCCCTGTCTGTCTCTCTACCTGTCTCTCTCTGTCTCCCTGTCTCTCTACCTGTCTGTCTCTCTACCTGTCTTTCTCTCAGGAGGACATCCTGTCCATCTGGAACAGGACGTCCAACGACCAGACGACGACATCCAGAATCAGAGACACGCTGAGACGAGTCCTGAACCTCCCGACCAACTCCATCATGGAGTACAAGACCCACACAGACAGCCTCAGGTACTACTATACTACTACTACTACTGTAGTACTACTACTGACCAACTCCATCATGGAGTACAAGACCCACACAGACAGCCTCAGGTACTACTATACTACTACTACTGTAGTACTACTACTGACCAACTCCATCATGGAGTACAAGACCCACACAGACAGCCTCAGGTACTACTATACTACTACTACTACTGTAGTACTACTACTGACCAACTCCATCATGGAGTACAAGACCCACACAGACAGCCTCAGGTACTACTATACTACTACTACTGTAGTACTACTACTGACCAACTCCATCATGGAGTACAAGACCCACACAGACAGCCTCAGGTACTACTATACTATACTACTACTACTGTAGTACTACTACTGACCAACTCCATCATGGAGTACAAGACCCACACAGACAGCCTCAGGTACTACTATACTACTACTACTGTAGTACTACTACTGACCAACTCCATCATGGAGTACAAGACCTACACAGAAAGCCTCAGGTACTACTATACTATACTACTACTACTGTAGTACTACTACTGACCAACTCCATCATGGAGTACAAGACCCACACAGACAGCCTCAGGTACTACTATACTATACTACTACTACTGTAGTACTACTACTGACCAACTCCATCATGGAGTACAAGACCCACACAGACAGCCTCAGGTACTACTATACTATACTACTACTACTGTAGTACTACTACTGACCAACTCCATCATGGAGTACAAGACCCACACAGACAGCCTCAGGTACTACTATACTACTACTACTGTAGTACTACTACTGACCAACTCCATCATGGAGTACAAGACCCACACAGACAGCCTCAGGTACTACTATACTATACTACTACTACTGTAGTACTACTACTGACCAACTCCATCATGGAGTACAAGACCCACACAGACAGCCTCAGGTACTACTATACTATACTACTACTACTGTAGTACTACTACTGACCAACTCCATCATGGAGTACAAGACCCACACAGACAGCCTCAGGTACTACTATACTACTACTACTGTAGTACTACTACTGACCAACTCCATCATGGAGTACAAGACCCACACAGACAGCCTCAGGTACTACTATACTATACTACTACTGTAGTACTACTACTGACCCACTCCATCATGGAGTACAAGACCCACACAGACAGCCTCAGGTACTACTATACTACTACTGTAGTACTACTACTGACCAACTCCATCATGGAGTACAAGACCCACACAGACAGCCTCAGGTACTACTATACTATACTACTACTACTGTAGTACTACTACTGACCAACTCCATCATGGAGTACAAGACCCACACAGACAGCCTCAGGTACTACTATACTATACTACTACTGTAGTACTACTACTGACCAACTCCATCATGGAGTACAAGACCCACACAGACAGCCTCAGGTACTACTATACTATACTACTACTACTACTGTAGTACTACTACTGACCAACTCCATCATGGAGTACAAGACCCACACAGACAGCCTCAGGTACTACTATACTATACTACTGTAGTACTACTACTGACCAACTCCATCATGGAGTACAAGACCTACACAGACAGCCTCAGGTACTACTATACTATACTACTACTACTGTAGTACTACTACTGACCAACTCCATCATGGAGTACAAGACCCACACAGACAGCCTCAGGTACTACTATACTATACTACTACTACTGTAGTACTACTACTGACCAACTCCATCATGGAGTACAAGACCCACACAGACAGCCTCAGGTACTACTATACTATACTACTACTGTAGTACTACTACTGACCAACTCCATCATGGAGTACAAGACCCACACAGACAGCCTCAGGTACTACTATACTACTACTGTAGTACTACTACTGACCAACTCCATCATGGAGTACAAGACCCACACAGACAGCCTCAGGTACTACTATACTATACTACTACTACTGTAGTACTACTACTGACCAACTCCATCATGGAGTACAAGACCCACACAGACAGCCTCAGGTACTACTATACTATACTACTACTACTGTAGTACTACTACTGACCAACTCCATCATGGAGTACAAGACCCACACAGACAGCCTCAGGTACTACTATACTATACTACTACTGTAGTACTACTACTGACCAACTCCATCATGGAGTACAAGACCCACACAGACAGCCTCAGGTACTACTATACTATACTACTACTACTACTGTAGTACTACTACTGACCAACTCCATCATGGAGTACAAGACCTACACAGACAGCCTCAGGTACTACTATACTATACTACTACTACTGTAGTACTACTACTGACCAACTCCATCATGGAGTACAAGACCCACACAGACAGCCTCAGGTACTACTATACTATACTACTACTACTGTAGTACTACTACTGACCAACTCCATCATGGAGTACAAGACCCACACAGACAGCCTCAGGTACTACTATACTATACTACTACTACTGTAGTACTACTACTGACCAACTCCATCATGGAGTACAAGACCCACACAGACTGCCTCAGGTACTACTATACTATACTACTACTACTGTAGTACTACTACTGACCAACTCCATCATGGAGTACAAGACCCACACAGACAGCCTCAGGTACTACTATACTACTACTACTGTAGTACTACTACTGACCAACTCCATCATGGAGTACAAGACCCACACAGACAGCCTCAGGTACTACTATACTATATTACTACTACTGTAGTACTACTACTGACCAACTCCATCATGGAGTACAAGACCCACACAGACAGCCTCAGGTACTACTATACTACTACTACTGTAGTACTACTACTGACCAACTCCATCATGGAGTACAAGACCCACACAGACAGCCTCAGGTACTACTATACTATACTACTACTACTGTAGTACTACTACTGACCAACTCCATCATGGAGTACAAGACCCACACAGACAGCCTCAGGTACTACTATACTATACTACTACTACTGTAGTACTACTACTGACCAACTCCATCATGGAGTACAAGACCCACACAGACAGCCTCAGGTACTACTATACTATACTACTACTGTAGTACTACTACTGACCAACTCCATCATGGAGTACAAGACCCACACAGACAGCCTCAGGTACTACTATACTATACTACTACTAGTACTGTAGTACTACTACTGACCAACTCCATCATGGAGTACAAGACCCACACAGACAGCCTCAGGTACTACTATACTATACTGCTGTAGTACTACTACTGACCAACTCCATCATGGAGTACAAGACCCACACAGACAGCCTCAGGTACTACTATACTATACTACTACTACTGTAGTACTACTACTGACCAACTCCATCATGGAGTACAAGACCCACACAGACAGCCTCAGGTACTACTATACTATACTACTACTACTGTAGTACTACTACTGACCAACTCCATCATGGAGTACAAGACCCACACAGACAGCCTCAGGTACTACTATACTATACTACTGTAGTACTACTACTGACCAACTCCATCATGGAGTACAAGACCCACACAGACAGCCTCAGGTACTACTATACTACTACTGTAGTACTACTACTGACCAACTCCATCATGGAGTACAAGACCCACACAGACAGCCTCAGGTACTACTATACTATACTACTACTACTGTAGTACTACTACTGACCAACTCCATCATGGAGTACAAGACCCACACAGACAGCCTCAGGTACTACTATACTATACTACTACTGTAGTACTACTACTGACCAACTCCATCATGGAGTACAAGACCCACACAGACAGCCTCAGGTACTACTATACTATACTACTACTACTACTGTAGTACTACTACTGACCAACTCCATCATGGAGTACAAGACCCACACAGACAGCCTCAGGTACTACTATACTATACTACTACTGTAGTACTACTACTGACCAACTCCATCATGGAGTACAAGACCCACACAGACAGCCTCAGGTACTACTATACTATATTACTACTACTGTAGTACTACTACTGACCAACTCCATCATGGAGTACAAGACCCACACAGACAGCCTCAGGTACTACTATACTATGCTATACTACTGTAGTACTACTACTGACCAACTCCATCATGGAGTACAAGACCCACACAGACAGCCTCAGGTACTACTATACTATACTACTACTACTGTAGTACTACTACTGACCAACTCCATCATGGAGTACAAGACCCACACAGACAGCCTCAGGTACTATTATACTATACTATACTACTGTAGTACTACTACTGACCAACTCCATCATGGAGTACAAGACCCACACAGACAGCCTCAGGTACTACTATACTATACTACTACTACTGTAGTACTACTACTGACCAACTCCATCATGGAGTACAAGACCCACACAGACAGCCTCAGGTACTACTATACTATACTACTACTACTGTAGTACTACTACTGACCAACTCCATCATGGAGTACAAGACCCACACAGACAGCCTCAGGTACTACTATACTACTACTACTGTAGTACTACTACTGACCAACTCCATCATGGAGTACAAGACCCACACAGACAGCCTCAGGTACTACTATACTACTACTACTGTAGTACTACTACTGACCAACTCCATCATGGAGTACAAGACCCACACAGACAGCCTCAGGTACTACTATACTATACTACTATTACTGTAGTACTACTACTGACCAACTCCATCATGGAGTACAAGACCCACACAGACAGCCTCAGGTACTACTATACTACTACTACTGTAGTACTACTACTGACCATCTCCATCATGGAGTACAAGACCCACACAGACAGCCTCAGGTACTACTATACTATACTACTACTACTGTAGTACTACTACTGACCAACTCCATCATGGAGTACAAGACCCACACAGACAGCCTCAGGTACTACTATACTACTACTACTGTAGTACTACTACTGACCAACTCCATCATGGAGTACAAGACCCACACAGACAGCCTCAGGTACTACTATACTACTACTACTGTAGTACTACTACTGACCAACTCCATCATGGAGTACAAGACCCACACAGACAGCCTCAGGTACTACTATACTATACTACTACTACTGTAGTACTACTACTGACCAACTCCATCATGGAGTACAAGACCCACACAGACAGCCTCAGGTACTACTATACTACTACTACTGTAGTACTACTACTGACCAACTCCATCATGGAGTACAAGACCCACACAGACAGCCTCAGGTACTACTATACTACTACTACTGTAGTACTACTACTGACCAACTCCATCATGGAGTACAAGACCCACACAGACAGCCTCAGGTACTACTATACTACTACTACTGTAGTACTACTACTGACCAACTCCATCATGGAGTACAAGACCCACACAGACAGCCTCAGGTACTACTATACTATACTACTACTACTGTAGTACTACTACTGACCAACTCCATCATGGAGTACAAGACCCACACAGACAGCCTCAGGTACTATTCAATTCAATTTTATTTATAGTATCAAATCATAACAAGAGTTATCTCGATACACTTTATAGATAGAGTAGGTCTAGACCACACTCTATAATTTATAAAGACCCAACAGTTCCAGTAATTCACCCAAGAGCATTTAGTGCAACAGTGGTGATGAAAAACTCCTTTTAGGAAGAAACCTGGGACAGACCCAGACTCTTGGTAGGAGGTGTCTGGCGGTGCTGGTTGGGGGTGTGATGAACAGGCAATAATAGTCACAATAAAGATAATGGAACAGTGACTAAGAAATGGAAGTCATAGTAGTTCATGTCATAGCGTGGCACAGCAGAGCATGGCTGGATGTAGCAGGATGTAGCAGATAGAGTTGAGCCGGATACTCGGCTGAAACGAGTACTTCCTTATTAACCAGTAGAGTTCTGGTAAACGTGGGGTTTGTAGTACTTCCTTATTAACCAGTAGAGTTCTGGTAAACGTGGGGTTTGTAGTACTTCCTTATTAACCAGTAGAGTTCTGGTAAACGTGGGGTTTGTAGTACTTCCTTATTAACCAGTAGAGTTCTGGTAAACGTGGGGTTTGTAGTACTTCCTTATTAACCAGTAGAGTTCTGGTAAACGTGGGGTTTGTAGTTCTTCCTTATTAACCAGTAGAGTTCTGGTAAACGTGGGGTTTGTAGTTCTTCCTTATTAACCAGTAGAGTTCTGGTAAACGTGGGGTTTGTAGTTCTTCCTTATTAACCAGTAGAGTTCTGGTAAACGTGGGGTTTGTAGTTCTTCCTTATTAACCAGTAGAGTTCTGGTAAACGTGGGGTTTGATCAGACGTGGTTTTTTGTAGAATGAGACTCGCGTTACGTCTCTGCCTGTCGGAGATTTTTTACTTTTTTAAACCGTCAGCTGACTCTAAACAGATCTGAAAAACAGCGTCGGACTATTTGATCCATAGAACACAGTACCCCCCCCGCCCCCCTCTCTCTCTCTCTCTCTCTCTGTCTCTCTTACTCACACACACACACACACACACACACACACACACACCCATACCTGGTGTGGAAATAAAAAAAATAAAAAACAACCAAAAAAAAAAAAATCACACTGATCATAAAAAAAGAAAGTTATGTTGAGTATGAAAACTCTTGTTCATTACATTTTATCATAATTCAACCTCATGTGTTGTATTGGTTGTTCTTGTTGTGTTTATAGTTAGTTTGTTACCGTGATCTGAAGCTCAATGCTGATGCTGTCATGGAAATAGTTTTATAATCAGCAATAAATATAACTATTTCTGATCAACCCAGATCAATTGCATGCTTAAAAAAAGCCCCGCCCATTTAAAGACAACCTGACCCACTTCCGGGTTAAATCCGCCCACTTCTGGGTTAGGCCCCGCCCAGTCAGAATACAGATACAGATCCAGATCATTCATATGGTTAACAGATACAGATAATGCTGTACTGGCTCATCCCTAGTAGCAGATTCAGCAGGACACTGCAGGGCACTGCAGAGCGTAGCAGGGTGTAGCAGGATGTAGTGAAGCAGGACCACGGTGACAGCTGCAGCCAAGATCTTGGTGCCATCCTAATCCAAGGAAATATGCTGGGAAAAGGAACATAAGGACTCCGGGGAATAAACTCCCCAGAGCTAGGTTAGTAACAAGCATTTCTGGATCTCCTCACTCCCTGACTATAAGCTTTATCAAAGAGGAGGGTTTTCACTTTATTCTTAAATGTGGTGACAGTGTCTGCCCCCCGAACCCAGACTGGGAGCTGGTTCCACAGGAGAGGAGCCTGGTAGCTGAAGGCTCTGGCTCCTGAACCCAGACTGGGAGCTGGTTCCACAGGAGAGGAGCCTGGTAGCTGAAGGTTCTGGCTCCCATCCTAATTTTAGAGACTCTAGGAACCACAAGTAGCTCTGAGTTCTGGGAGCGCAGTGCTCTAGTGGGACAATAAGGTACTAAGAGCTCTTCTAGATATGATGGTGCTTGACCATTTAGAGCTCTGTAGGTCAGGAGAAGGATTTTAAATTCAATCCTGGATTTTACAGGAAGCCAATGCAGAGAAGCTAATACAGGAGAAATATGATCTCTTCTCTTAGTAATAATGAAGTGTTAACCATGGGTAATGCTTCTTTAAGTAGCCTCGTTGGGATGGGGTCTAAGAGACAGGTAGATGGCTTAGCTGAAGAGGCCCTTAACATTAATTGTTGAAGGTCTAAAGGATAAAAGCAGTCTATGTATATGTCAGGTCTAATTGTTATAATTTTATCGTTAAAGAAACTCATGAAGTCGTCACTACTCAGAGCTATAGGAATAGATGGCTCAGTAGAGCTGTGGTTATCTGTCAGTCTGGCTACAGTGCTGAAGAGAAACCTTGGGTTGTTCTTATTTTCTTCTATTAGTGATGAATAGTAGTCTGATCTGGCCTTTCTTAGGGTCTTCCTAAAGGTTCTCAGACTGTCTTGCCAGTCTAAACGAGATTCTTCCAGTTTGGTGGACCGCCATTTACTTTTAAGTTTTCGTGAGATTTGCTTTAATTTGTGAGTTTGGGAGTTATACCAAGGTGCTAGTTTCCTTTGCTTCATCGTCTTCTTTTTAAGGGGAGCAACAGAGTCTAAAGTAGTCCGTAGGCAGGCTGTAGCTAGCCTCGTGAGAGCGTCCTGATCTGGCGAGCTCCAGTTTTCCACTCTCAGATCAGTCTGCCATCTTGAGACAGAGAACATTTGGAGCCGTTGGCCAAACGACCGACCAATCAGCGTTGGTTTGGAGGCGGCTTTAGGTGTGACGCAACGAGAAGCAACTGTTCAGTCTAAACAACGTGGCGGCTTCCACGGATGAGATGAGCGTAGCTATCACGCTAGTTTTATCTGAATTAGAAAGAATTCCTTCATTGAAAGAAGAGCAGAAAACATCACTGGAGGCTTTTCTCGGAGGAAAAGATGTTGTTGCTCTTCTCCCGACTGGTTTCGGCAAGAGTTTGATATATCGTTGATCTGATTGGTTGATTTGGCCCGTCTATCACCAACATAGGTGGTGATAGACAGATGGTTTATCCAATCAGCTAACCAGGATTTTCACCCCTTCCCAAAAGTTCTCCAACGGAAAGTTCCCAGATGGATATGCCGAACAAATGAGAAGCAATCCATCTGGAGTCAGGTTAGGCCGTAGCAGCGTCTACAAAATTATCAATTTGGGAGGGACTAAAGTTAGCATAAAGGTCCTCTGTATTATTAAGGCATGACGTTGAATTAAATGCTGTTGGAATATCTTCCTTAAATTTAGCTATAGCACTGTCAGATAGGCATCTACTGTAGAAGCTTTTATCTAATTTCATATAGTCGGGTAGTAACAATTCAGAAGTTATTAAAAAATGGTCTGATAATACAGGATTCTGCGGATATATTATTAAATCCTCAATTTTGATGCCATATTCTGGCACAAGGTCGAGGGTGTGGTTAAAACAGTGCGTGGCCTCGTGCACCCTCTGACTGAAACCAATAGAATCTAGCAGTGAGTTGAAAGCAGTACTAAGGCTATTACTGTCAACGTCCACATGGATATTAAAATCACCTACAATAAGTACTTTGTCTGATTTTAGGACTACACAAGATAAAAACTCAGAATATGGACCTGGTGCTCGGTAGACAACAACAAATATAATAGGCTGTACTGTTTTCCATGTTGGATGCTGAAGATTAAGAACAAGGCTTTCAAACGAGTTATAATTTAGTTTAGTTTTAGGATTAATTAACAGGTTTGGCCCCCTCCTCGGCCTGAGCCTCTGGGAATATGAGTATTAATATGAGTGGGAGGAGTGGCTTCATTTAGACTGACATACTCTTCATGGCCCAGCCATGTTTCAGTTAGACAGAATAGATCAATCTGATTATCTGATATCATTCGTTTACTAGTATTGCTTTAGAAGACAGAGATCTGATATTTAGTAGACCGCATCTAATTTTCCTATCCTGTTCTATCATTGCAGTAGTTTTAACTCCAGTTAGGTTGTTAAGTACAGCCCCTCTTTTGTTTACCTTTGATTTAACTGACCTGAGTCTGGCTTTCTTTGCATATACACAAAGTGACTTAACATTAATTTTAGTGATCTCTGATTTACGTAATGGGGTATCATTACCACCTACGTGATGTATGATCTTACTGTATTTATGGTTATTTTTAGCCAGCAGCTTTAGATGGGATTCTACATCGCCTGCTCTGGCCCCAGGGACGCACACGACCGTAGCCGCTGGAGCCACTAACCTCACATACATGTATAGAGCTCCCAATAACCAGAGCTGGCTTAGAGCGACCGCAGTCATGTGCGCTCCCTGGTTTAGAGCTAGCACTACGCTTCCCTCAGACACCCAGCAGTCCCCCAGCAGACCCACTCGCCCGGCTGCTCTGGGCCTGCCGGGGGACTGCTAACAGAAGCTACAGTATGTTGGCCTGCACCAGCTACGGAGGAGCGCTGGCTAGCTACCGAAGCATACGATTTTGATTCCATGATGGGGAGTTGTGCCTCTAACTCACTAAGCCTCGCCTCCAGAGCAGCGAATAAACTACATCTGTCATTATCACTAAAGGAGGCGGAGGAATATCTAAACATTTGACACAGAGCAAGAGAGAGCAGGAGAGGGATCAGCCATTGCTAATGGCTAAGCTAAAGTAGCTAGCAGCGTTCCAACTATTGTGAGAGCAGCGAAGCAGTCGCTGCAAGAGAAGATAGCTGTAAGTGCTTGAGTATAACTGGTGTAGTTTAAATGTGATCCAGGCAATTAGTGTAATTCAGGCCTGTGTGTAATGTGTATAATAATAACAGAGTGAAAACATTGTAATTTCCCTTGTGGGATTAATAAAGTATAAATTATTATTTTTATTTAAATGTTGTGTGTAACCAGAATATTATTATTGACCTTACAGTATGATAAATATGATGGAAACAGGTTCCAGGTCTGAGTTTATACTGTATTAACCCAAGAAGAGATAAGAGCAGCAGTCAGAGCACCAGACAGGCTGGTGAAAGAGACTCTGCAGTCATGTGACCAGACTCTGCAGTCATGTGACCAGACTCTGCAGCGTCTCTGTTCAGCAGTTTGTTGTTTAGTTCCTGTGGTCTCTGTTGACCTGTAGTCACCTGAACGCAGCGTCTCTGGAAAGTCCCGACTCTTTACTTTCACTCCCTGTTCAGTTCAGACAGCAGCCAATCAGAAACAGAGCTGCTGATGGGTCATCAGTTACCAGGAGCAGCAGTCTGATGTTGGACAGCAGAGAGACAGAAGGATCTCTGACGCCCCTACAGGTTCATCAGGGTACCTTCACTTTAGTTAAACCTGCTCAGGTGTCTCAGGGACTCCGACTCCTCCCCCTTTAATAACTAAACTAATAAATGATTATTAATAACCAGCTGGGATAGTCTCGTTGAGATCAGAGTCTCTTTAAAAGAGAGTCCTGGCCGAGACAGCAGCATAAAGAGTTTGATATAAAGAAGAACCAGACTGAAAGCTCAGTGTTCAGTAACAGGATGTTTCCATCCAGAGGTCAGATAGTCTTCATACTAATAAAATAATCCTAGTTGAAGGTGGAGAGGAGGAAGCCCCAAACCCAGTCCTGATCCAGGAACATAGTGTGTCTGTGTGTCTGATAGAGGAGTCAGTAGAGAACATCCATCAGGAGCTACTTTATGGAATATGACCTGATAAAGAATCTTCTTTTAGTCTTTGATTCTACGGTTGAATAAGGAAGTCAAACAGTGACTCTATCAATGTACATGATACAGGAAACATGTTCTTATTTAAACTATAATACTATAATAATAGTCCTCAGAAATCAGCCGGAGGTTAGAACGCCAACACAGAGACAGAGGAAGGAGACAAAAATACATCCATCCTGGAAGTGCAACATTGTGGATATAGACTTCCTTTTCTCAGCTAAATTTAACTGTAAAGACCACTAAGACTGTTTTGTGCTTCTGCGTCAACTCCACGCTGTAGCTACGCCGTCGCTCCTACGGCGTCGTGACCCTTTGGGAGTTCTGCGTCGGTGTTGCTTTGCATCGCGGTGCATTTCACCGCCATAACGCTAGGGGGCGATCAGTCTGAGGGTATCTGTGAGGTGTCTGCCAGCCAGTTTATGTTATGTTAGCATGCTAACTTTAGCACATCTTCCCACAAAGTACTGCTTGCTGGAGAAGTGCTAATTTCAAAACGTTACTGACATATAGACACTTTACAGACAGGTAACCCCGTCATTGGAACCAAACTATCTCTGAGTTTATTTACAAAGCTGATGTCAGTGAACTAGCATGTTGCTACTCCCCACAGTAGCTGCTGGAAACACCCACTATCAACACACAGGACCAGCTGACCAATCACAGTCACTCAGGACCAGTTGACCAATCACAGTCCTTGAAACACCCACTATCAACACACAGGACCAGCTGACCAATCACAGTCCTAGAAACACCCACTATCAACACTCAGGACCAGCTGACCAATCACAGTCACTCAGGACCAGCTGACCAATCACAGTCACTCAGGACCAGTTGACCAATCACAGGCCTTGAAACACCGACTATTGGGGTTGCTTTGCATCACGGAGCATTTCACCACCATGACACTAGGGGGGGTCCCCGTGTCTCTGTTGCTCACCACCACCACGGTACTCAGAATGGCAAACCCCATAGACTGTCATCCTAAAATATTAATCTTAGTTGTTTTCTTGATTAGATTTTGTAAAAAGTATGGAGAAATAGACCCAGTAAAATCCATTGACCTAGTTACTGTAACCAGGGGATCAGTCTGAGGTTATCAGCGAGGTGTCTGTCTGTCTGTTTATGGTTGTGGGTCAGACAGGCTGAGAGAGAGACAGTGTAGGTAAACCAGAGTGGGTCAGACAGGCTGAGAGAGAGACAGCGTGGGTAAACCAGAGTGGGTCAGACAGGCTGAGAGAGAGACAGCGTGGGTAAACCAGAGTGGGTCAGACAGGCTGAGAGAGAGACAGCGTGGGTAAACCAGAGTGGGTCAGACAGGCTGAGAGAGAGACAGCGTGGGTAAACCAGCAGAGAGAGGCTTATTATACGCACCGCGAGTTGTGGTCGACCTCCTTAGAAATCCATCCCATAATGTTGTCAGACACTTAAAGACATATTAAAATGAATATTAATCTGAGTTGTGAACTGTTGTGAAGGTAAATACAAGCTGCAGCTTTGCCCCGTTGCCCCTTGTATTGTATCTTGTTTCCTTCTCTTAATACTGGACCAGTTTCAGAGATTGGTGTCCATCAGCCACTCAGGGGCCAGGTTAAATTATAACACATGTTACCCTTTAACCTCGGTAAACACGGAAAATATCGACCGGTAAAATCTAACTTTACACATGACCCAAACTCTGAGTACTACTGTAGTACTAGAGTACTAGTAGTACCTGAGTTCCTGTAACTAAGCGTAGGGGTTCTTTAACGTCAGTTATAGATAGATCAGATGGTTCTGCCTCTTTATCATAAAGTTATTAAATCTTAAACAGGAAACAGCTGGTGGCGCTGGACGAGTCTCAGCTTTTAGTCTGGAGAAACTAAACATGACCATCAGTTGACTCGACCAATCAGATTCCACTATGTCTCTCTCCACAACATATGAGGTCATGGGGCTGAAACGTACGTGGCCGGTACTTCACGGAGAAGATTTCTGACTGCTGATTCTAGGAGTATCATAGGAATAATACAGCTAAAACATCAGAAGGGTTTTAGTGAGGCCTCGTTATGTTCTAGTTTTCAGTTTGGTTATTATTGTACACCAGTGTGATGTACTCTCTGTCAGAACGATGATCTACTAACAGCTGGCGGTTAAATATCAAACGGTAACATATTAAATGTGTTGGTGTGTTTCAGGGACAACTCGAGCTTCAGAAACACAAAGATTTCCCTCTGAAGACCTCCTGACCAATCAGGACGCAGATCACCATCCTGCTCTGCTCTGTGTGTGTGTGTGTGTGTGTGTGTGTGTGTGTGTGTGTGTTGACTGGACCAGTAAACTAACTGAACTGAAGTAGATTGATTGATTGATTGATTGATTGATTGATGATCAGCAGCTGAATAATAATGTCACTGACTCCAGACTGTAGAACAGGAGAGATGTTTACTGTCAGAGTGAAGTTTGTCATTTGGAGTGTTTTTGCTTTATTTGTGTAAAATAAAACAGAATTTCTGTTAATTTCTGTTTCCTCCTTGTGTGTGTGTGTGTGTGTGTGTGTGTGTGTGTGTGTGGTGTATCATGATGACGAGCTGACAGTTGGGTCATTACTTAGAATTCCTCCATTATATATTATACTGCTGTCTAATACTATTATACTACTGTCTAATACCATTATACTACTGCTGTCTAATACTATTATACTACTGTCTAATACCATTATACTGCTGTCTAATACTATTATACTACTGTCTAATACTATTATACTACTGTCTAATACTATTATACTACCCTGCCCTCTGGTGGCTGAGGAGCTGCACTCCTTTAACCCAAACTACTGTTATTATATACTATTATACTACTGTCTAATACTATTATACTACTGTTATTATATACTATTATACTACTGTCTAATACTATTATACTACTGATACTATTAACATTATATATTATTCTACTGATACTATTAACATTATATATTATACTACTGATATTATTAACATTATATATTATACTACTGATACTATTAACATTATATATTATACTACTGAAACTATTAACATTATATATTATACTACTGTCTGATACAGGGCCAAGTCAAAATAATAGTTGCAGATAATGTAAAATACATTTAATTTAAAAGACAAAAACAAAGCTGAGAGATCATTATTTACAGATTAAAATGGTTCCATAACTCTGTTTGAATCATGTTTTCAGTCCAGATTAATTTATATGAAAGTAAACATGAAGAATCACGTTCACCTTTTTAAACCTGGCTGCACTTTATTCTGTTTGACTTTGTGATTTTAATCATTTATTGAGTTTTTAATGTTTCACCTTTAATGTCTTATGTGATTTCTATCTGTGATAAACATTATTTACATACATATATATATATATATATATATATATATATATATATATATATATACACACATATACAGTGGGGCAAAAAAGTATTTAGTCAGCCACCAATTGTGCAAGTTCTCCCACTTAAAAAGATGAGAGAGGCCTGTAATTTTCATCATAGGTACACTTCAACTATGAGAGACAAAATGAGAAAAAAAAATCCAGAAAATCACATTGTAGGATTTTTAATGAATTTATTTGCAAATTATGGTGGAAAATAAGTATTTGGTCAATAACAAAAGTTCATCTCAATACTTTGTTATATACCCTTTGTTGACAATGACAGAGGTCAAACGTTTTCTGTAAGTCTTCACAAGGTTTTCACACACTGTTGCTGGTGTTTTGGCCCATTCCTCCATGCAGATCTCCTCTAGAGCAGTGATGTTTTGGGGCTGTCGCTGGGCAACACGGACTTTCAACTCCCTCCAAAGATTTTCTATGGGGTTGAGATCTGGAGACTGGCTAGGCCACTCCAGGACCTTGAGATGCTTCTTACGAAGCCACTCCTTCGTTGCCCGGGCGGTGTGTTTGGGATCATCGTCATGCTGAAAGACCCAGCCACGTTTCATCTTCAATGCCCTTGCTGATGGAAGGAGGTTTTCACTCAAAATCTCACGATACATGGCCCCATTCATTCTTTCCTTTACACGCATCAGTCGTCCTGGTCCCTTTGCAGAAAAACAGCCCCAAAGCATGATGTTTCCACCCCCCATGCTTCACAGTAGGGATGGTGTTCTTTGGATGCAACTCAGCATTCTTTCTCCTCCAAACACGACGAGTTGAGTTTTTACCAAAAAGTTCTATTTTGGTTTCATCTCACTGACATTCTCCCAATCCTCTTCTGGATCATCCCAATGCTCTCTAGCAAACCTCAGACGGGCCTGGACATGTACTGGCACTGCAGGACTTGAGTCCCTGGCAGCGTAGTGTGTTACTGATGGTAGCCTTTGTTACTTTGGTCCCAGCTCTCTGCAGGTCATTCACTAGGTCCCCCCATCTGGTTCTTGTGATCATTTTGACCCCACGGGGTGAGACCTTGCGTGGAGCCCCGGATCGAGGGAGATTATCAGTGGTCTTGTATGTCTTCCATTTTCTTATAATTGCTCCCACAGTTGATTTCTTCACACCAAGCTGCTTACCTATTGCAGATTCAGTCTTCCCAGCCTGGTGCAGGTCTACAGTTTAGTTTCTGGTGTCCTTTGACAGCTCTTTGGTCTTGGCCATAGTGGAGTTTGGAGTGTGACTGTTTGAGGTTGTGGACAGGTGTCTTTTATACTGATAACAAGTACAAACAGGTGCCATTAATACAGGTAACGAGTGGAGGACAGAGGAGCCTCTTAAAGAAGAAGTTACAGGTCTGTGAGAGACAGAAATCTTGCTTGTTTGTAGGTGACCAAATACTTATTTTACCGAGGAATTTACCAATAAATTCATTAAAAATCCTACAATGTGATTTTCTGGATTTTTTTTTCTCATTTTGTCTCTCATAGTTGAAGTGTACCTATGATGAAAATTACAGGCCTCTCTCATCTTTTTAAGTGGGAGAACTTGCACAATTGGTGGCTGACTAAATACTTTTTTGCCCCACTGTATATACTGTATATATAATATTTTTAGTTCCACGGTGTAAAACCAAAGGATATAAAAGCAGCTTTCTTCCAGCACCAGTCCCACTGAGGAACATTAGTTATTCATTGATTGGTACATTGATGATGTTCAGTTTGAAGTGTTTTAATGGTATTTAACAGATATTATAGCATGTTGATCAGCATGTTAACAGTTATTTATCCGTGGTATCTGAAGGGTCTCATAGACAACCTGCACGTCTTAACTCTCTAACTAAAGGTCCTACGGGTAACAAACACAGAAACCTGAACACATGTACTACTTACTGTACCTGTTGTGTTAGTGTGTGTGGTTCTGACCCAGACACTTCTCTCTGGGACTCGGGCCTTTCCTTCAGATGGATCAGAGCAGATATAGAGCCGGGATAATCCTGCCTCTATTCCTGACTGCAGACCAGCTGGAGATCTAATCCAGATCAGACCAACAGATCCTCTCAGAGCAGAGAGTTCTTTAGCCTTATTATATACTTTTCATATATATATATATATATATATATATATATATATATATATATATATATAATATATATGGTAACACTTTATAATAATGGTACATGAATTATCATGACTTCATGCATGAAAAAGCATGAATTCAGTCATGTAGTACTTCATGAAATATTAATATACATGGATTTATAGTATCTGATGCATGACTTAATGCAGGAACAATACGTTTATTAATGCAGTAATTAAGATATTTGAATCATCATGACTTCTGATTAATTAATGATGTTCATGTCTTCTTCATCAGGTAAATCTGTAGTTAAAATGACTGAACAAAAAACTGTCCAGTCACAGCAGTGTACATAAATTCTAATGAATTATACTGTTGTAATCATGATTAACTAAACATTACTTCTTCATTACTTCATGTTTGTGGCCCTTTTTCCCCTCTGTCATGTTTTGCTGTCAGTTTGTCTTAGCTCTGCCTCTCTGTGTTCCCCCCTCCCCTCCTGCCTGTGACAGCCAGCTGATTGCACACACCTGATCACCTCCTCACTACCACTCCTCCCTCCATACACACCTGATCTCCTCCTCACTACCACTCCTCCTGCTGTACACACCTGATCACCTCCTCACTACCACTCCTCCCTCCATACACACACTGATCTCCTCCTCACTACCACTCCTCCCTCCATACACACCTGATCTCCTCCTCACTACCACTCCTCCTGCTGTACACACCTGATCACCTCCTCACTACCACTCCTCCCTCCATACACACCTGATCACCTCCTCACTACCACTCCTCCTGCTGTACACACCTGATCTCCTCCTCACCACCACTCCTCCCTCCATACACACCTGATCACCTCCTCACTACCACTCCTCCCTCCATACACACACTGATCACCTCCTCACTACCACTCCTCCCTCCATACACACCACCTGATCACCTCCTCACCACCACTCCTCCTGCTGTACACACCTGATCACCTCCTCACTACCACTCCTCCCTCCATACACACCTGATCACCTCCTCACTACCACTCCTCCTGCTGTACACACCTGATCACCTCCTCACCACCACTCCTCCTGCTGTACACACCTGATCTCCTCCTCACCACCACTCCTCCCTCCATACACACCTGATCACCTCCTCACCACCACTCCTCCTGCTGTACACACCTGATCTCCTCCTCACCACCACTCCTCCCTCCATACACACCTGATCACCTCCTCACCACCACTCCTCCTGCTGTACACACCTGATCTCCTCCTCACCACCACTCCTCCCTCCATACACACCTGATCACCTCCTCACCACCACTCCTCCCTCCATACACACCTGATCTCCTCCTCACTACCACTCCTCCCTCCATACACACCTGATCACCTCCTCACTACCACTCCTCCTGCTGTACACACCTGATCACCTCCTCACTACCACTCCTCCTGCTGTACACACCTGATCACCTCCTCACCACCACTCCTCCCTCCATACACACCTGATCTCCTCCTCACTACCACTCCTCCTGCTGTACACACCTGATCACCTCCTCACTACCACTCCTCCTGCTGTACACACCTGATCTCCTCCTCACTACCACTCCTCCCTCCATACACACCTGATCACCTCCTCACCACCACTCCTCCCTCCATACACACCTGATCACCTCCTCACTACCACTCCTCCCTCCATACACACCTGATCACCTCCTCACCACCACTCCTCCTGCTGTACACACCTGATCACCTCCTCACCACCACTCCTCCTGCTGTACACACCTGCCGGTCATCAACTACAATCAAGCTCAGTATTTAAACCCCGGATTGACTCACCATCTCCGCTTGATCGTTGCTCCTGTCTCATCGGTGACACATGACTCAAGCTCCAGAAAATTATCCTGCATATCTTCCTGCCTGTACCTTTTGTAATCCGTCTTCAGTGTTTTTTGTTTCAGTCACCACCCTCACCATCGCTCTGCCTCCAGTCAGCTGGCTCCTCCATTCAGTCCCTCCCTCACGGTTCCCTGCTCCAGCCTGCCTCAGCTCTCATCACCTTCAGTGGCTCTCCTGCGCCTCTCCCAGCCCCGGTCTCCCCGTGCTCTCGGAGCTCCCTGTTTCGGTTCCCTGGCATCCTCCTTCCCACTTCCCCATTCGCTTCCCCTTTTTCCCTAAATAAAATAACTTTTGCTGAGCTTTGCGTTTGGGTTCGTTCTGTCCTACCTGTAAAAAAATATAGCTTTAATTAATTATGGAGTAATTATGTACTGTAAACTGTGTTCAGTAAATCAATCAAAATAAACAACATTGAAAAAAAAAATTCTGAATGCTGAGCAATTTTACACATTCCTGATTAAAACTATGACTTTGCTTTTCACAATCACTACAAACTAAATGGTAGTTTGAACCAAGAAGTAGAACTATAAGTTGCAGTTAGTTAGGGTTTGGGTTAAATGCTTCTGGTCCAAACAGGCACCGAATCTGGTACTGAGGCTGACCACTTGTACGTCACAGTTTTCAGTTTTAGTTTCATGTCGCTTCATTGCATGTCTGCAGACTCTTCTTGCACAGGATGCCATCTCTGAGAGTGTTGTTGAGCTTTTTGCTATGCCATCTGTCTTCATGTCAACCTGCCTCAGCCGCAAGCCTTATGAGAACCTGATAAGGAAGAAAACATACCTGTTTATTAAATGTTTCCGGACGTCACAACATAGCCATTTTACAGGCTGGGAAAATGTTTTTTTATGTCCCTCATTAATTAAATATAGCTACAGAATGCAGTATTGCGGTATACCGCCTTGCTATAACATCTTAGAACAATAAAGCTATCTAAATACAGTCATGATAAAGATTTTTAACTATTGGATTGCAGTGAAATTATTAATTATTATTAGTAAAATGATCTGGATTACCTGTAGAAAAATTTCATCCATGAAATAAAACTGCATTTTGAATTCTCAAAGACAGATCCAGTCTTATTGTCTTGGTTATTTTTCTTCCCCTGTGGCTCTTGTGTCGGCATACCCTCAATAAAAAAATAAAATTAATGTAAGTACACCTTCCATGATACAGTAAATATTATATACAATAAACATGTAATTAACAAACATTTTAATAAACACAATTTAATAAACAAAACCAACAGCTATTTAACAAATATTGTGTAAAGCATTGTATATATATATATATATATATATATGGTCCTGAATTAGGACAAAACCATTTAACCATGGAATATTTCAGTAAATTTAGTCTACCCCTAACATTTTAATACAACACTATAAATACCTTATATTAATATTAATAAGTAAATTATATATTACATATTGGTAATTGATTGAAAGTGCACAGCATTTGTAAAAATAAAAAGAGAGAGTATAAAGTCAGGAAGAAAAGAATACAACAGTGCGAAGAATGGGATACAAACAGGAGAAAAGTGAAGTGAATTCAGTAACGTTAAGCCACATACCATCTATAGACTTCTGTTGAGTTGTGTTTCTTCTTCAGCTCCATTGCGTTTTAACATAACCTGCACCTTATTTTCTTTTTCACAAGCTTTTTGTTTTGTAGCCATCTAATCAGCTGGACTGTCTTCCTGTTAGTTGGCTTTCCTTCAGTTAAACACAATTTTTTACTTTCCAGACTCATGTCCCTACCATGGATTGTTAAATTGGTCTTAACGTGAGGTTTGCTGGCCTATTTCTTTTTCAGCGACGTTAATAGCCCGCGTAAACCTAACCAATCAGAGACAGAGTAGGGTGACCTTTCGCGAGCGGTCTTGTGTGCCCCTGTCGAATAGTGTTTTGCCTCCTGTTAAAATGCATAGCGCTCCTATCTGTAGAGATGCTCCCTAACAAAAACATCATAAACGTTCTTATTGATATCAAACTTTTCGGAGCGCCGTGTTCTCTGACAGTGGTATCACCCTGGTACATGTTGGAAATCCAGGTACCTCCAGAGCTCCACTCGGAACGAGAAAAACTTCCTCCGTTCTGCAGTTAGCACCAGATAACGTTACCGAGGACAGTGGCGAGGAGGAGGAGGAGGAGGAGGAGGAAGAGGAAGCATGAAATCCTTAGCTCTGCGAAGAGAGCAAGAGAAAGTGTCAGAAACCTCAGTATGACACGGACAAAATTATTGGTACGTAACATAAGAAAACATTGATCTTGCTAATTTGGTGACGGAAAAGTATGTTATAAAATTCAGAACGTTACAAAATTACAATGACGTTTGCTAACTAGCTAGCTAGCAAGAACAAGCTAACGTTAGCCAGGTCAACTGCGTGCTAGTTTTCTGTATTGGTTATTCCAACTTACTGGTAAAGGTCAACGTTAACTATAAAAGCTTATTATTATTATTTATTCTCTTTTACAATGGATAACGTTATCAGTGTACGCCAGCTTTGTAACTATTTAGGTTTAGTTTATATCATCGTTTTGTAATGTTACACTGTTAACGTTATACAACACTTCACTAATGTGAAAAATGGTTAGCGTACCGTTCATGAATAACCTTAACGTTACTTCTAAAAAATGTGCACTTAAAGGTGCTTATATATAGCTTACATTTCATTGAATTAGCTGAAGTATCAGGTTAACATGTGTATCTTCATGTCATCCTTCTGGGCCTCTGCATAGTGAAAGATAACGTTACTCCCTCAACCCCCTCCTAAAACACAATGAGCAGTAATAAGTGATGTGACATTGATAGTGACACTAAAAAAATGATGCTTTAAGTTATTCTCTTCTGTGTTGTCTTGTGTAATCCTCCACCCAGACCTGTCTGTGCAACAGCCTCCACAAGATAAGGCACAGAAAACAAACTGCAAATGCCAAGATGCATGAAAAGGTCTCCTACATTGTTTTGTCTGTATTGCTGTTATAATGTAGTATTGTTGTTATAAAGGTTGTTTATTGTTCTCTTAAAACACTGGAACTGAAGAGTGAAACTAAAGTTTGTTAATGATGGAGATAAAAAAGATGCTGTCAAAAGAGATCCTCTCTGGAGATCTTCAGAACACAGGTGGTTACTACTATCTACATGTACTGTTGGTAACCTCTACCCTTTTTTTAAATCCTGACAGACTTATTACTAATACTAATATTTTAGTGCTGCAAAGTCACACAAAAAAACTCAGCAAAAGAAATGTACTGCTAAAAACGGGGTGTCTGCTTTATCACATTGTCAGTGCTGTATATAAGCTATTGTAAGGTTAATTTTACTCCAGCTCTCACTCAAATTGTTGAATTATAATGTTGATTTTTTTCAGCATCGTATGTTGTATTTTATGTTTTTTATAAAGCTACTACAAATACTACATTTCTAAAACTTACTAATAGTTGATATGAATCCAAAAGAGGTTCTTATCTGATATAAAATTAGCCCTTGACCTGGCTGCTACTTAGACATAAACATACATTACTGGCCAAAAAAGAACATTGACATCATCTGTAGAAGGTATTATCTCTCTAAATTTGTTATTTATATCTTTCATTCAAAATGTACAGTGCTTCCACCTCCACATGACCATCCAGGAACCTCTGCTAAAGAAAAGGGTATGTGGCATGTGTTTCATAGCCAGTTACATTCAGTGAAACATTAAAGATGGAATTTATATTGTCAGTTTTATAATTTTAGTTTTATGCAGCTTTAATTATCTGCCAGTTTGCCATTGGCTAAGAAGAGGGAGATTGTCAAAAGTTTAAAATGTAATAGTATTTCATTATAAGGCCTCCATCTGTTCCAGAGTACTCTACTCCAGACCCTTCTGCAGGAGGCTAGGCAAACCGTTGAAAGGCAACAAGGTGAGATTGCCACCTTAACAGAATGGATTGACATGCTTACTGAGGAGAGAAATGGTTGATTGTGATGAAACATCTGCTGTTAAATCACTTTGTTGTTTGATTTGCACAGCTCTTACGCTAAAAATGACAGGAGAGCTGAGACAGCAGTTAAGATCTCACATGTAAAGAAACAACCTGGACAGAAGAAAGATGACTCAGATGAAACTGACCTTTCCTCATCTAATGAGTCGGATTCTGAAGCCGACACAGCATCATCTGAGGACAAGAAGCCCAGAAAGTCCAAGCTCAAAACAAAAAAGCTGAAAAAATGCGAGGTATGTACTGATTTGTTCAAATACTAAAGTGACATATTTCTCAGTCTGTTTATGGACTGCAAGTTTAAAATGAGGTCGCCTGAGCCCGTTGACCCCAACCCTAACCCTAGCTCCTAACCCTAACCCATACTACCCTAACCCTGAGCCCGTTGACCCTAACCCTAGCCCCTAACCCGTACTACCCTAACCCTAACCCCTAACCCGTTGACCCTAACCCGTTGACCCTAACCCATTGACCAATGCTGACAAAACAAAAAGAACCACTCTGTTCTGTTAGCAGTACACCTTCCCTAAACAAAGGCCTCCCTAGTAGTATCACAAAGTCCCACAACTGCAGAGGGCACTCATTGCTAAGAGAGACGCAGCAGGTGAAAGCTATACCAAGAGTCTGGGTCTGTCCGAGGTTTCTTCCTAACAAAAAAAAGGGAGTTTTTCCTTGCCACTGTCGCAATAGCTACTGCTAATGCTTGCTCTTGAGGCAACCACTGTAATAGTTGGGGCTTCGTAAAGTACAGAGTTTGGTCTAGACCTACTCTATCTGTAAAGTGTCTCGAGATAACTCTTGTTATGATTTGATACTATAAATAAAATTGAATTGAATTGAATTGAATTGAATTTCATCGATGCTGACAGATGCCTTGCTCATCAAGTTGTTGTGTTATGCAGTGTGTTGAATCCTTACAAATGCATAACATCTGCAAAACAATTAGCCAATTTAATTTTGATGACTGGTTTGTCATAAACCCCAAAAGAGTGAAGTTGCCATTAAAACTGACAGCAGTGTTGCTTATAACTGGACAGTTACCTGTAACACAGCAGTTATCACACGTTTATTAACCAGTGGGAAAATGTCCTCATGGTGGCATCCCTATTTCACAGAGAGTTATAGACATACTGTATGTGTCCTTTTTTGCTCACACATGCCTCGTCTGTTTATTTATTTGATTCCTCCTACCGTCTAAATGCACACATGGCATTACCATATTCTTTTATTATACTTAATTTATTAATTTAGAAAGAACAGCTTCTACAGTTGTTATGTTTTACATGTTTTATCTTCTGGCACATATCTCTCTGATTAAGTCATTATGATGGCACTACTCATTTTTATATACCTACTCATATACCTACCTGGCCCCTAAAAGTCAGGTATTAAGATCAGTCAATGGAACCCAAATTTGAATCTCACTTTCTGAGTCAAGCCCTAATACTAACCACTAGCATTAACTATTGCTTGGCTGCGGTCCAGATGTGCGCAGTAATTTAACAGTTACATTCTTTACTGACTGTACTGACCGAGAGACTCCCCAAAGCGTACAGGTGCAGTCCTTACTAACTTTTTAAATGATACATCGGTACAAAGTGGCATTTCTCATTCTAACAAACATCTTTGGCAAGCGTGTGAATAATGGCTTGCAATGCACTTTTATCAGATAGCATTCAAGAGTTTAATTTTGTAGTAATTCATGAAATTAAAGGTGATAAAGCTGATAAAATAACAAAAATGAGAAGCTAGCTAGCAGCATTGATTTTACCCTTGATTTTATGCAGGATATTTGGTTGCAGGGAGGTCGTAGTGACATTTTATCATTTAAGGGGGTAATTGTCACAAGGTTTTGGCCTGAAGTGCTGGCTGAGTTGACTAGAAAATTCAGATTTGGGTAAATTGCTAGTGTGTTCTTGAGTAAGAGTTGGGTTGAAACGTTGCTAATGCAACTTAAGAGAGCTCTGATTCCAGTTTGCATTTTACCTTATTATTGTTACTATTGCTGCACAATTTGTACTTGAAGTATTTAGGTGTGTGCTAGGGTTGACTACTGTGTTAAGAGCTAGTGCTCTGATGATAAATGAAATAGGGTGGGTTTTAAGTTTGATTTGATCATGCTACTGTGTTTTTTTGTCTTGCAGTGAAAACCCCTGACCACTCCATCCAGCGTCACACCATGGTGCTGGAG
>NC_050189.1:27313808-27338808 GCF_008315115.2 Sander lucioperca | reverse complement strand
CAAGGTTTCAGCGGTCCGAACCGGCCCGTCTCAGCTTGACTCAAACCAGCCTCTGGTGGAGTCTCCAGAGGCTGGTTTTAGAACGTAAGAGACGTCTCTTGTTTCAACAGCCGATAGAGAAGTCAGCTGGTGGAGTCTCCAGAGGCTGGTTTTAGAACGTAAGAGACCTGTTTCAACAGAAGTTAGAAATGCAGCTGTAGCAAGTTTCTCACTATCACTAACGTTATCCACCTTCATATTTAGACGCAACAAAGAGAAGACCATAGACACAGTATATATACGTAGATACAGCATTTGGCTCGTGAGATGCGTCTGTGCCTCCGCTGTTTTGGGATGGACGTGTGACCCGTGTGACCATAAAGACTCAGAGAAAAAGACAGACTTTTGTGCTGCTTTTGGATGGAAACTAAGCAACATGGAATAACATGGAATAACATTCTAAGCTAACATTAAGCTAAGTGACTCACCTGATACTGAATTAAGCTAAGTTATTTTTATTTAAGTAATTAGTAATATATTTTAGTTTCTTTAGATAATTTCCCTCTTCATGACAACTGTACGGAGGTTGAATTTTTATATATCTCACCTGTTTAAATTTAATTTAAGGCTTAAAGCCGTGTACTGTTACCATCTAGACAAGATAAGGTATTTTGGTATGAAAACCCTAATTTTTAATTTAACCAAGTATCCTGTGCCATAAATACACGTCTGGCATCTGTAGCGAAGCAAACTGCTTGAAAATCTGTTGGAAATACAGCCAGAAATTATATGTACGACCTAAAGTGGCGACTGCGTCGATGATCTTTCCAGAGAATAGCAGCGGTGAATGCGGTATCCATGTGTATATATATATATATATATATATGATAGAAGAAAGAGACATTGCTATGGCAACGCTGCAGACCGACCCATTGCAGCTAGCTGCTAGTGTCACCTCATCTCGTTGCAACTCGCTGGTCTGAACTGGGCTTTACAGATCACAGAGATCATCTAAAACTCCTTTTCATACACAGAAACATTATTTGATCTGCAGATAATCACTTTTTAATTTCCTTTTTGCAGTGGTAATAATGTGCATGAGCTCCGTCCTGATTGGTGGACAGGATCAGGAAGAGCTCCTATTGGCTGCTTTGGACATGGGGATGGTTTCCGACGGTTACATCTTTATTCCGTATGACGCCCTGCTGTACGCCATGCCGTACCAGGTGACCAATCATTCTTAACTTCCTGAAACGGCTGCAGATCAATAGAACGTTTAGATAACTACGTTATATTTCTTACTGAAGCTGTTTTCTGATTATAACAATAATCTCTGAAGTCCTCGGTCTGAGTAAAGTTCCCTGTTTCCCTCCTCTGTCCAATCAGGACACAGTATTTCCTCAGCTGACCAATAACACGAAGCTTCGTCGTGCCTACAGCGCCGTGCTGACCGTTACCATGGCGTCGGACCAGAGTTTCTACGAAGCTTTTCGTCAGGCTCAAATAACCCGAGAGATTCGCTCTGCTGTGGCTGCTACTGAGGTCAATACTACACAAATACTACACAAATACTACTACAGAACTACTGCTACACAAGTACCGCTACACAACTACTGCTACACAACAAATACTACACAACTACCGCTACACAACACATAATAACCCGAGAGATTCGCTCTGCTATGGCTGCTACTGAGGTCAATACACAACAAATACTACACAAATACTACTACACAACTACTACTACACAACACATACTATACAACTACTACACAACACATACTATACAACAAATACTACACAACACATACTATACAACTACTACACAACTACTACTACACAACACATACTACACAACAAATACTACACAACTCATACTACACAACTACTACTACACAACACATACTACACAACTACTGCTACACAACTAATACTACACAACTACTGCTACACAACACATACTACCAGAGGCGGAGAGGCAGTCGGGAGAGTCGGGACTGTTCCCGGTGGGCCGGCAGTGTTTCGAGGCCGCGAGGGCCGTCTGATAATAGTTCTACATTCTAAGTTCTTAGCAACGCCATCTGGCAGCCTGGTGTGCGGCCGCTGCCCGCTGGTTAAACTGTGCAGCCTCTGCTCAACCCGTACAGTGGGCCGCAGCAGCCTCTTATTTCAATACAAACACAGCACAGGCTAATCAGAAAGCACTAACGAAGTGCAGGTCACAACCATGTCTAGGATTTTCAGGTATATAGGGGGATCAGTGAGCGGCCCCTCCCCTAATGGCACTGTAGCCCCGAATGTATTTTGAAAAGTTGATAGAGACGAGCAGCGCGGCTTCCGTGGTCTGTGCAGCTTCAGGTTTATAAAGGACATGTTTGTGCTCCGTGTATTTCTGCAGTAGTTTCGGGTTTCCACCTCCGATGTAGAGCAGTGTAGGCTACAGCCACTTCCCTAGCTAAACTTTGTCTCATTCAGTGACCAGAGACCCAAACGGGGCTCTGAGTCTGTCAGGAGGTCTGAGATCTACCGGATCAGCAGAGATATCACGTAATGCACAGCAGGCTACGGTGCAGGTAGATTACTTTCTGAAATACAGTGACTGTCAAAATATCACGACTCCTCCAAACCTCAGAGAACACAGATGGGATATATTTTGAATGTGCACAAAGTTTTGGACATGAGCAGAAATCTTGCTCAAACATCTGAAATATTACAGTCCAGGGGTTTATTAATTCATTAAAATGAATTCATGTATCATTGAGGTGAATAGTCATATGCACATTCAAGGAGGTTACTTCCTCAACAAAATATGCAAAAGAGGAGGGAAGAGTAAATTAAATTAATATTAAGCTACATGTGTGCTGACTCAGATATAATGAGAAAAGTAGATCCAAAGGAGAATAAATAGATAAAGCAATACAGAATGCCTGAGAGCCTTACTGCAATATATTCCATTATGTTTTAATATTTGTAATTGTTCCCTATGTTTCCCTTTACATAAAGATATTTCCAGCATAAATTGATTCAGAAAAAGGTAGAAATAGATCCCACAAAAATGCACCTGAATTCAGGAAATAAAGAGTTAAACACTCAAACTTTTCTGGGGGAGGATCCCCAGACCCCCCGCATCATAAATCGCCACACAGATCTATTATGATCAGGTCAAATGTTGGTGCCATCTAAGTAACATCTACAAACTAAATTAAAATCCTTACTAATTTAATTCAATTTTATGTATAGTATCAAATTATAACAAGAGTTATGTCAACACACTTTACAGATAGAGAAGGTCTAGACCACATATATAATAATTTATATTATATCTATAATTTACAAAGATCCAACAATTCCAGTAATTCCCCCAAGAGCAAGCATTCAGTGCAACAGTGGTGATGAAAAACTCCTTTTAGGAAGAAACCTGGGACAGACCCAGGCTCTTGGTAGGCGGTGTCTGGCGGTGCTGGTTGGGGGGGTGATGAACAGGCAATAATAGTCATAATAAAGATAATGGAACAGTGACTAAGAAATGGTAGTCGTAGTAGTTCATGGTGTAGCAGGGCACTGCAGGGCGTTACAAGACGTAGCAGGGAGTAGAGGGGGCGGAGCAGGACCACGGCGACAGCTACAACCATGGCTTAGGTGCCACCCTAATCTGAGGAAAACTACACAACAGATACTACACAACTACTACTACACAACACATACCACACAACAGATACTACCTCGGCGGCCTGTGGAGGCCAACCCTAACCCCAGCCCATTAAATTGCATAATCATTTTCATCCAATCCTTAATCTGAGTCTGAGAACTTTTAGTGACTCTAACTGCTGCTGAACATTAGTCCTGTAGGGTTACATTGCAGCTTGGTCCTGGTTTAATACTGGATTAGTTTTAAAGTTAGTTGTTTGTTTCAGTCCCCTGACACAAAAACAGCTTTGGGGTTTGGACAACTACACTTAAACAATTATAAAAAATAATAAAATATTGGATGTTTTTTTATAAATAAAATGTGATTCATTTTGCCTGACTTTTGTCTGCAGGTGTCTCCGTTCTTTGGGACGATCTTCAACATGGTGTACTTCGTTGCTAAGGCGGTGGAGGAGCGTCGTCAGGCAGGGGGCGGGCACTGGGTGAAAGGTGATCAGCTCGTCCAATCAAATGGAGGCTTTGATTTCCAGGGCTTCAATCAGGTCAGAAACATTTAACCTTTAATTAAATTCATTTGTCTAAACCAGTGGTGTAGTCTACGTGATACGCAGGTTTACGTCGTATACCAACTGGGAAAGGTTTAGGATTTTTGTATACGCACTTAGAAAAGCGACAGGATACGTAACGACGATTGTTTTATGACAGAACTTTTACACTACATAAATTTACCCCTGTCTGTGTTGTGAATCACCTAGGAACAATCATTCTCCGCGGAAATTAGAAATGAACTAACGTGAATCACCTACTACTAAAGATACAAAATAAAAGCAAACTCAAACTACACTCCTTCAGTGTTTCCGTAAGCCTGCCCTGAAAGCTATTACTACTTTGACTGATACTGGCGACGACTTTAACGTTACAAAAACTACAGAAAATAAGCCAAATGATGCTGATGATCTACGCGGCAACGTTACAAAATACGTATGGGGTTTTCTCTCTGGGACGCTCTGGGACGCGTTGCCCTGGAAAGACTGAGTGTGAAGCTGGAAGAAATAATCCCAGTATACTCACTACAAAAAAAAACAGATTACACCACTAGTCTGAATAATGTAGGACCTGTTCTCGTTTAAATGTCATTCGGCCAGTATTATTAGTTACCACCCTGATAATATCTGACGCTCTCTTCTTCTATGGCTTCTCTCAGGAGTTGTACGGAGGTAAAGATGGGCGTGGCCTGCAGGCCAGGTACGTGGTGTTGGACAGTAACGGCGACCGCTTCGTGCCGACGCACACGCTCGCTCCCACGCACACGGACAGGATGGTCGGGGGTCTGAGACCGCTGAGTCACTCCTTCATCTTCCCTGGAGGAAAACCCCCCACGGCCAGCTTCTGTTGGTTTAGTCCAGAGGAGGCATGCAGTAGTGGTGCGTTCACTGACCTACAGGGAGGGGTGGGGACTGTGGAGTGTTCACTGACCTACAGGGGTTGCTGTAGTTTGTTCACTGACTAACAGGGAGGGGGGGACTGTGGTGCGTTCACTGACCTACAGGAGGGGCTGTAGTTTGTTCACTGACCAACAGGGAGGGGGGGACTGTGGTGCGTTCACTGACCTACAGAAAGGGGAGACTTTGTCTCCGTACCTGGTTTGGGGGGTCAGGTAAACAGCTCCCCCTGCTGTTTGTCACAATAATGTCAGCGTAGTTTATTTTCTCATTTTTGTTTTTTCTCTGCAGGTTTGAGCTCTGTGACAATGTTCTTCATCTTCCTGGTGCTCTGCGCTATGATTGGAGCTTTCATCTACTGGTTCAGGTGACACACAAACACACACACCACACACACACACACACACACACACACACACACACACACACACACACACACACACACACATACATTTTTTTTTACATTACATGTTATTTAGCTGACACTTTTATCCATAAGTGCTTTCAACCTTAAAGGTATAAACTCTGGACAGCAAGAAGTAAATGCAAACTACAAAGAGCCACATGAATTTTCAGTCTGCGGCGGAAGATGCGTAGGCTTTCAGCCATCCTGATATCAACAGGGAGCTCATTCCACCATTTAGGAGCCAGGACAGCAAACAGTTGGGATTTGGTTGAGTGATTAGTTGTCCCTCACTGTGAGGGGGCAGCCAGCAGGTTGGCTGATGCAGAGCAGAGTGGGCGAGCTGGGGTGTAGGATTTGACCATGTCATGGAAACTGGGCCTGATTTGTTCGTGGCCCTGTATGCAAGTGCTAGTGTCTGGAAGCGGTACACCAGTACTAGTGTCTTGAACCAGATGTGGGCAGCAACTGGTAACCAGTGAGGGGAGCGATGTAGTGTGAGAGAACTTGGGGAGGTTGAAGACAAGTCGAGCTGCGTGAGATAACTAGAGCCTGAACCAGAACCTGAGCTGCCTTCTGCGTTAGAAGGGGACGTATCCTTCTGATGTTATGCAGCATGTATCTACATGATCGGGTGGTTGCAGCGATGTTGGCAGTGAGGGAGAGTTGGTCGTCAAGTGTTACACCCAGGTTTCTAGCAGTCTGGGTGGGGACTACTATAGAGTTGTCAATAGCTATAGTCAGGTCTTGGGTAGGAGAGCCCTTCCCTGGAAGGAAAAGGAGCTCAGTCTTGTCGAGGTTGAGTTTCAGATGGTGTGTGGACATCCAAGAAGAGATATCAGTCAGACAGGCTGAGATATGTGCTGCTACATGCGTTCAGACTGGGGAAAGGAGAGAATAAGTTGGGTGTCGTCTGCGTAGCTGTGGTAGGAAAAGACGTGAATCAATGACAGACCCGAGAGAGTTGGTGTATAGAGAGAAGAGGAGGGTTGTGAGCAGGCGCGCGGGAACCTATTTTTGACCAAGGGTACTGAATAACAAAATAATGGACATCTGACGATTTCTCCCCCCAGTAAATGTTTCGGATTTTGACAGCGGATTTTTTTAAATACGTAATTTTAGTGCAGTGTATGGGTGAGAGTGAGAAGTTTTAGGAAAGTCCTGGGGCAGCCAAATTCCACAGTTCTACAATTATGCGACAGCACTCGCCACTCCGACTCCACTGCACCCACCCTAACATCACAGAAGCGCACTTGACATCATTAGCCTGTTTCAGTATATAGCTAAGGTAAATTACTTTTCTGATCGTTAAAACCACACCAGAGATGTTTGGCTTGAAAATATATGCTAATAAGCAGGCTGCAATGACCTCGCCAACAATTTCCTAACTTGTGCCTTCTCCACAGTAAATGTGTCCTAACCACGTCACAGCGGTTTCTGTTACACAAAACATATGCAATGAAACCAATCGTACTGACAGGATTGTCCTCACAGGGAACAGAATTATCTTTAAAACAACCTGTTCTTTTAGCAGAATAACCAAAGTTTCAGGAGACACTGAACCAGCGTGTAAACCGTAGTTCTTTTCCACACATGAACAGGAAGTAAACTGAACATATTCCCATATTTCAGGATAGTTACCAATTGTGCACAATAGATGGTACTCTAACACAACAAATGACACAAGAAACAACTTATCATTCATTCTCATCTCAGCTGAAAAGACCGTTGAAAAGTTTCTGTCCCGAACCTCCTTCCAGGATAACTGAAGTTGCTCAGCTGACAGGGATTTTCAAATCCTTCTGTAAAGTTAACGTTAGATGCTATGATGGTGCTGCTAATGTTAGCCGAGTTGCTTGCTAACGTTATTTCAGACTCAGGCTCTTCAGCTGCCTAACAGTTTTCCTCGGCGGTGGACGAGGAAACATCAACTGTAACATCTACAGATGAAATCTTGCTAATTTTAGCTGCATTACAATGCCGGAAGAAAAAATCTTGTATCCTTTTCTGCGAAATATTCTTCTCTACAACTAACGTTCCAGTCACCTAGACTCAGCCTGCTCGCTTCTCAGCGAGTCACGTCACTTGACTCACTTTCACTTTGACCTCTGTAGCAGCTATAACAGTTCATTTTTGGTAGGCTAAATTTGAACCTATCCATAACCCTTTTTTGCTATTTGCCTCATTATTTGATATACAAAAATATAAATAATGTCAGACAGTGAATTAGTAATTATTTAAAAAATAAAAAATATAAAATCCAGCTTCTGCCAACAGGGGGTGCTGCAGCACCCCTTCCCACGCCCTTGGTTGTGAGTGGGCAAGGTTCTGAGATAGATCCTCTCCAAGTTATCCGGTAGGTGTGGTCTGCCAGGTAAGATTTGAGTAATGAGAGCGCAGAGCCTGAGACACCCAGATCCTGGAGTGTCAATATGAGGATCTGGTGTTCACTGTGTCAAAGGCAACAGAAAGATCCAGAAGGATGACGACAGAGGAGAGCGAGGCTGCTCTAGCGATGTGAAGGTGCTCAGTGACAGGGCAGTTTCTGTCAAGTGGCCAGCCTTGAAGCCAGACTGGTGGGGATCAAGAAGGTTGTTCTGGTGGAGATAGGTAGAGAGTTGATTATAAATGGCACGCTCAAGAGTTTTAGATAGAAATGGAAGAAGGGAGACGGGTCTGTAATTTCACCTCAGACATGTTGAGTGTGGGTTTTTTGAGTAGTGGGGTCACTCTTGCCTCTTTGAGAGCATCGGGGAAACAGCCAGTTGACAAGGAGATGTTAATGAGATGGGTGAGGAAAGGAAGGAGGTCCGGAGCAATGGACTGGAGAAGGTGAGAAGGGATAGGATCAACCCTAACCCACGGGGGCAGGTGGTTGGGCGGGCGGAGGTAATCAAAGTAAGAATTAGATTTGGAGATAGAGGGGTGAAAGAGTACTGGACGTGATGGATGGAAAGATGATTTCAGGAAGTGGAGAATGAAGAGCATATGTCATCTATCTTTTTTACAAAATAGTTGACAAAGTGGATTGGTAGAAAGGAGGAGGGAAGGGAGGAGGAGTCAAGGAGGTTAGGGAAGATGGAGAACAGTTGTTTGGGGTTTGAGAATGATTGACACACACACACACACACACACACACACACACACACACACACACAGACACACACACACACAGACACACACACACACAGACACACTCATAACAATAATCTGTGTTCAGGACTTACAGGAGAAGAGCGAACACGACCAAAATGGTTCTGACTCTGGACGACATCGTCTTCATCGACACTCAAGTCAGCAAGAAGGTCAGAAACTGTTTCCTTAAGGTTCCTTTGTTTTTTTAAAGCTTTTCAGTTTTTTTTATGCTTTTTTGATTCTTGTTTTGACCCAGTACACAGAGATCTGACCCAAACAGAGTCTGCAGATGTTTTTACAGTTTCAGAATGAAAATCTCCAGAATTTAGCGGCCTGTTTTTCAGTTTGAAGTGGACGTGTTAACGTCCTGGTGATGAACACTGAAGTGCTGATGATGTTTGTCTTTAGTTGTTGGAGACATTTTGTCGTTGATGGCGTTGTTGGTGTTGTTGTTGGTGTTGTTGTTTTTGTAGAAACTGAACGATGAGTCGATCATGAGGAGTCTTTTGGAAATAAAAACGCCGATGCGTTCGATCGCTCGAAGTTACATCCTGACGTCACCTGAGAGCTCCAACATCGGAATCCTGGAGGTACACCTGTCTGTCTGTCGGCCTGTCTGTGCGTCTGTCAGCCTGTCTGTGTGTCTGTGTGTCTGTCTGTGTGTCTGTCGGCCTGTCTGTGTGTCTGTGTGTCTGTCGGCCTGTCTGTGTGTCTGTGTGTCTGTCAGCCTGTCTGTGTGTCTGTCTGTGTGTCTGTGTCTGTCTATCTGTTTGTATGTCTGTCTGCCTGCCTGCCTGTCTCTCTGTCTGACTGACTTACTGATGGTGTGCTCTGATTGGTTGTGTTGTTGCCAGGGCGACTGGGTTTGGCTGAAGAAGATCCCCGTTGAAAGGAAGATAACAGCTGTGAATCAAAACACTCGGAGTCTTTTCAGCTATGTACAAAGTTTATTTAGAGCACATTTCACTTTACATAAAACATTAAAAACTGTAACTATTATATTCTGTAAGAAAATAAAAGCATGCTAAACATAAAATACATAGTAAGTTGCTGTGTAAGACATCAAATTGATTTATATTTTCACAGTTTATAGATCAATATGTTGACAGTATATAGATTAATACTCTGACAGTTTATATATTTATATTCTGACAGTTTAAAGATGAATATGATATATACATACATATACATATAGACAGTGAAGTGAATATATTTACCATTATATTTCCCTGTGTGTGTGCAGCTGAGGGAGATGCGACACGAGAACACAAACCTTTATGTGGGATTGTTCGTGGACTCGGGGATCTTTGCTCTGGTGGTGGAACATTGTCCTCGGGGGAGTCTGGCCGACCTGCTGGCTGACGGAGACATGAGGCTGGACTGGATGTTCAAGTCCTCGCTGCTAATGGACCTCATCAAGGTAATACTATTACTACTAATACTAATACTACTAACCCTGACCATGACGGAGACATGAGACTGGACTGGATGTTCAAGTACTCGCTGCATCCTCATCAAGGTAATATTACTACTAACAATTCTACTCCTAGTGATACAAACATCCTGTTAACTACTACTAACTCTACTACTAATACTACTACTATTACTGACCCTACTACTAATACTAATACTACTACTGACCCGTTGTCAGACACCAGACCGTTGTCTTTTCATTACTCCCAGGACCTCGGGCTCACGGTTGTGTATAAAAACTGCTTTCAAAGTCGGACAGTAACCATTGGGATTTTTTCATCATTTGAACTACAGCTGACCAAAGTTGGTAGTTCTAATCCATTTTATTGTGTGTATCGGCCCCCTGGTTCAAACAGTTATTTTATGTCTGAATTCAGTGGTCTTTCCTCATTATTATCATTATTGGGTTGGAAAAAGTGGTTATGGTTGGTGATTTTAATATTCACGTCGATGACATGTCTTGCACCTTTGCTGTGGATTTTCTTAATGTCACTGAGTCTTTTAATTTGATCCAACATGTGTCGGTCATACTTTGGACCTTGTTTTTACACTTGGTCTTAATCTTGACTCTATTTGCTCTGAGGAGCTGCACGTTACTGACCATGACTGCATTTTATTCAACCTGTCTTTTAATTTAGATTTACAGCCCAGTAAACGTATTAGCTGTTCTCGCATCTTAAATTGCTTCTCAGCTGAAAGGTTTTCTGCAGCTTTTGACCAAAGTGCAGTGTTGTCTTCTCATGCTGACATTAATTGTCTGGTCCACTCATTCAACACATATTTCTCATCAGTTTTGGATGAAGTGTCTCCAGGTAAAATGCGACTTGTTCCCTCTGTCAACTCATTCCCATGGTTAAATGACTCCACTTCCTGTTTTTGGCGTATATGTTGGAGGGCTGAACAACAGTGGAAAACCACCAAGCTTCATGTTCACCGGATCCATCACACATAACTATGATCTGAATATAATAATATGGTATAATAACATGGTTAAGGAGGCGTGGACATCTTACTTTTCTAACCCTATTTCTTCCAGCAAGCGTGACCCCAAAATCCTTTTTGACACCGTCAACAACATTGTCAATCCTGCTCCTGTTTTCAAATAAGGACTGCAGTGACTTTCTATTTTTCTTTGAAAATAAGATCAGAGATGTCAGGAATAGCATCGTCTCCACTGCTACTGCCTGTTCTGTTCATTTTACTTGGCCATCAATTTTGAATCGTTTTGCTCCTATTTCACTGCTAGAACTCACTGACTTGGTGAGCAGTATGAAATCTTCCTTAAGCCCGGTAGATGTTATACCAACTTCCTTATTTAAAAATGTCCTTGGGTCTGTGAGTACTTGTGTGCTCTTTATAATCAACTGCTCTCTGCAAACTGGTTGTGACCCATCGTATTTTAAACATGCAGTTGTTCAGCCAATATTGAAGAAAACCAATCTGGATCCATCAACTCTTGCAAACTATAGGCCTATCTCCAAGATGCCTTTTATTTCCAAAATTTGGTCCCTGTCTCTCTGAAACTGCTGCCCTTTCTTCTGGGGTGCATCAGAGCTCTGTGTTATGTCCGATTTTATTTACTTTGTATACGCTTCCCCTAGGCCACAAAGATAGGCAATTTGGAGATATCTATTATCATTTCTATGCTGATGACATCCAGCTGTATGTTTTTTTAATCCAGAAGAGACAAACAAAGTGTCAGTACAGCTCAAATGTTTGTCTTCCATTAAGGACTGGATGGCGAACAGCTGTCAGATGAATGTAGTGGATTAAAAAGTACAAAATTTCTCTCTGAAATGTAGCGGAGTAGAAGTAGAAAGTGGCATAAAAAGAAAAGACTCAAGTAAAGGACAAGTACTTCAACATTTGGACTGAAGTACAGTACTGGAGTAGATGTACTTAGTTACATTCCAACACTGTCAAAGCCGAGGCGGAGAGGAACCAAGCGGAGGTTATGTAAAGAGGTTTGTGGTGCGAGTAACTCTTTGAGGTAGGGAGGGGCATTGCCTTGGATGCACTGGTGGGTGAGTAGGGAGATTTTGAACTCAATCCTGCATGAGACAGGAAGCCAGTGGAGTGAGTGAAGGATGGGTTTGATATGGTCGTACTTTTGTATCTTCATTAGGATCCTAGCTGCACTTTTTTGGATATGTTGTCTTTAAGGAGACAAAGGCGTGGACCAGTTTTTAAGCATCTGACAGACAGAGTGTGGGACGTAATGTTCTTGAGGTGGTAGAAGGGGATCTTGCAAAGATGTTTAAAGTGGGAATCGAATGTGAGCTGAGCGTCAAATCTTACACCCGGTTGAGTGCCTACATCTGTCCATCACACAGGAACTTCTTGTCTGACTTTCACTGTTCTTTAACAAAAATAAATGCAGTTTTCTGTTTCAGGGGATGAAGTACCTTCATCTCCGAGGGTTGAGTCACGGCCGTCTGAAGTCCACAAACTGTTTAGTCGACGGACGCTTCGTTCTGAAAATCACAGACTATGGACTTCTCATGATCCTTCATTCTGAGAACATCAGCCTTCCCCAGGACCCGCAAGGTGAAAACTTTAACGATGATTGCAAGTCAAAATTGTTAAAAATATGACTAAAATATGAAGGTTAAGAGTTTCTGTCTGAGATATGAAGCTGAAGGTGTGTTTCCTTATTAAAGAGTTTCTGCTGCTGAATCACACAAAACATTTAGACATTTAGAACAGGAATCATGTCAAATATTTTATAGACACTGTCTCTACCTGTCTGTCTGCCTGTCTGTCTGTAGCCTGTCTGTCTCACTCTCTACCTGTCTGTCTCTCCACCTGTCTGTCTATCTACTTGTCTGTATGTCTCACTCTCTACCTGTCTCTCCACCTGTCTGTCTCTCAGAGCTGCTGTGGACGGCTCCAGAGCTCTTGAGGAATCCAGTCCAAGGCGGTTCATTTTCTGGAGACGTTTTCAGTTTCGCCATCATCATACAGGAAGTGATCTCACGAACGCTGCCTTACGCCATGATGGATATGCCTGCCCAGGGTGAGACAGGCCTGTCTGTCTGTCTGTTTGTCTGCCTGCCTGTCTAACCTGTCTGTCTGTCTAACCTGTCTGTCTCTCTCCTTGTCTTTCAGAGATCGTGGAGCATCTGAAGCACCCCCCCCCTCTCTGCAGACCAATAGTCTCGGTGGATGAAGCTCCGGCTGAGTGTCTCAGTCTGATGAACGACTGTTGGAGCGAAGAGCCGAGTCAGAGGCCCGGCTTCGACCACATCTTCAAACAGGTGAGACGGCATTTTTTAAACAGGTGAGACGGCATTTTTTAAACAGGTGAGACGGCATTTTTTAAACAGGTGAGACGGCATTTTTTAAACAGGTGAGACGGCATTTTTTAAATAGGTGAGACGGCATTTTTTTAAACAGGTGAGACGGCATTTTCTGATCAGTTTTTTTGTAGATTTTTGTCCCTTGTTTTGTCCCAGGTTTTATCAGAGTTTTGTCCCATGTGTGTCCTGTGTTTTGTCCCGTGATTATCCTGCATTTGTCTCCTGTGTGTCCTGTGTGTCCTGTGTTTTGTCCTGTGTTTTGTCTCCTGTGTGTCCTGTGTTTTGTCCTGTGTTTTGTCTCCTGTGTGTCCTGTGTTTTGTCCTGTGTTTTGTCTCCTGTGTGTCCTGTGTTTTGTCCTGTAATTTATCAGATTTTTATCCTGTGTTTTCCCCCTGCTTGCAGTTTCGGGGCATTAACAAAGGGAAGAGGGCGAACATCATCGACTCGATGCTGCGGATGTTGGAGCAGTACAGTTCCAACCTGGAGGACCTGATCAGAGAACGAACTGACGAACTGGAGATTGAGAGACAAAAGACCGATAAGCTGATCGGACAGCTGCTGCCAAAGTAAGACCCTTTTGAATTAAAACTGAAACTTTAATCATTATTTTAGAAATGTTAGCAAAGATTACAGTTCTACTAACCCTAACCCTCGCCTCAAAACACAGAGCTCACGGTCTCACCTGTTGAGAAAGACAGACAGACAGACAGACAGACAGACAGACAGGAAACACAGAGCTCACAGTTTCACCTGTTCAGACAGACAGACAGACAGGAAACACAGAGCTCACAGTCTCACCTGTTCAGACAGACAGACAGACAGACAGGAAACACAGAGCTCACAGTCTCACCTGTTCAGACAGACCAACAGACAGACAGACAGGAAACACAGAGCTCACAGTCTCACCTGTTGAGACAGACAGACAGACAGGAAACACAGAGCTCACAGTCTCACCTGTTCAGACAGACAGACAGGAAACACAGAGCTCAGCGTCTCACCTGTTCAGACAGACAGACAGGAAACACAGAGCTCACAGTCTCACCTGTTCAGACAGACAGACAGGAAACACAGAGCTCACAGTCTCACCTGTTCAGACAGACAGACAGGAAACACAGAGCTCACAGTCTCACCTGTTCAGACAGACAGACAGACAGACAGACAGGAAACACAGAGCTCACAGTCTCACCTGTTCAGACAGACAGACAGGAAACACAGAGCTCACAGTCTCACCTGTTCAGACAGACAGACAGACAGACAGACAGGAAACACAGAGCTCACAGTCTCACCTGTTCAGACAGACAGACAGGAAACACATGTTGTATCATTGACATCAGTTTGACTTCATCTTTCTCTTTGATGTCCATCCAGAAATATCATCCAGATTTCCACTCAGAAATCAGACATCTCTTCAGTACCAAAGTATTCCAGTGATAGTTGTCTGAACATCCATCAGGAGCTGTTGAGTCATCGTTTACTCTGGGGTGGAAACCCTAACCCTAACACATAAAGGATAGAACCACACGTGAACCGCAGTACCAAAATACATCAAACCAGCAGGTTTATTTAATACTACGAAAGGCTCAGAGCAGAACAAAGATGGGTGGATGTGTACTTTCTAAATCTTGCAAAAAACGTCTGTGTGTGTGTGTGTTTCAGGTCCGTGGCTCAGGCTCTGAAGAAAGGGAAGCCGGTCCAGCCTGAACATTATTCCGACTGCACTCTTTACTTCAGCGACATCGTCGGATTTACAACCATCTCATTTCTCAGTGAACCCATCGAGGTACAAACTGTTCAAACACCTGGTGATCATCTGTCTGCTAACATTACTGACACTGTGTGTGTGTGTGTTTGTGTGTAGGTGGTCGACCTACTAAACGATCTCTACACGATGTTTGATGCCATCATAGCGCGCCATGACGTCTACAAGGTAAAAACTTAAAGCACATTCGTAATGACTTTTAACTTTTTTTTGTCCATATGAAGCCAAATAAATGAACTCGTCTTTCTCTCAGTTTCAACATCCGTTGTAAGCTGAGTTTTATTAAAAATATATGTAGAGCTTTAAATTTTCTGAAGAAACTACAGACAGATGGTTAGGGTCTTCCAAACAACAATAAACCAGAAAATTTAGCATTTTTAAACAAAACCAATTATAACTACCTACAGCCATACCCCTTAGACTACACCCCAGTGGTGTCACAAGTTATATTGTCAAATTAGAAAATTAAATCTTAAATCCCTGGGAGCTAGGGTTAGCAGAATGGTCCACCTCATTAGCTGCTGTGTAGAAAAAATGAAATTTGAGTGCATCCGTGGGCACAGTTTATAAAGCTGATTGAGGGCACTGTTTATAAACTGTGCAGAGATTTGGAAATGCTCTTTATTTTGTCAGCTGACACTGCTGCATTGTCAGTCACTTCCATTGTGGCTTTTGTACTGGTGTTTTATTTTTATTTATATACTGTGCCGACTGACAGACTGAAACTGTGTTGTGTTTGCAGGTAGAAACAATCGGAGACGCCTACATGGTGGCTTCAGGTATCCCCAACAGAAACGGGAATCGGCACGCAGGAGAAGTGGCCAACATGTCTCTGGAACTGCTGCACTCAATCGGAGAATTTAAGATCAAACACATGCCGGAGATCAAAGTCAAGATACGCATCGGACTGCACTCAGGTACACACACACACACACACACACACACACACACACACTGATGTGTGATTGGAAATAGTGTAATTGGTATAAACCTTTTGTCTTTGTAAAGGTATCTAGGTTTATTCCAGGTTTAAAAATTACTTTTCTAGTTAAACAACAAAGGTTTCAGTAGCTCATGTGAGCATGACCTCTCTCTCGGCCTCTCTCTCTATGTTTCTCAAGTTTTAAATTCAAATATGTTTTTTGGCAGATTGGTATGACCTGTCTCTCTTACCTGTCTCTCTCTCTCTCTGTGTCTAAAGGTCCAGTGGTGGCAGGTGTTGTCGGTCTCACAATGCCCAGGTATTGTCTGTTTGGAGACACAGTGACCACGGCCTCACTCATGGAATCCTCCGGACTGCGTGAGTAGAAAATAAAAAATCAGTAATTTATTCTGAAATATAGATCTTCTGTTGGTGTTAACCCTAACCCTAATAAGTGATGTTGCTCCTCCAGCCTACAGGATCCACATCAGTCTGAGCACAGTGAAGGTCCTGACCAGCCTCAAAGCGGGGTACCACATAGAGACCAGAAAGGCCCAGGTAACTTACATCCTGGACTTTACACCTGGGTTAGGGTAGGGTGATTTCTGATTCTGAGGTACAATCTGCTGCTCAGACATCTGCTGTCTCTGGTATCAACAGTCAGAAAAGACCAAACTTGAGGGATTGCAGGCATGCCCCCATGGAAAAATGTTTGGCAGTAAAAGCCCTAATTTGGTGGCACATTTAATGCCACTATTCCATCATATACACTGATCTTAATTATTTTGTAATTAGGAAACATCAGACCTTAGTTATTATTTGTTATGTATTTATTGATTCCTTCGGTGTAAGTTATGCCACAATGATGGTTAATGTTTGTATTACTGCAGGGAGTTCTATGACATATTTTATTTCATCCTTACTGACCGCCAGAGGCAGTGCTTAACACTGAATATCTTCCGTCTCGCTCATGCGCAGGTCGAGTATTTATATCACGAAGTCACCTGTGACCTCGGGGTGACACTGGCTAAGGTATTAAGTTCCGGTGTCTTCGCCGAGCTCATTCCTTTTTCATCTTCTCGCTATGCAAGTTGTCTGCCATCTGTGGAAGCATTAGCTTTAGCTGAAATTGTATACTATTGATTATACTATTCAGGGCTCTAGAGTGCGACCAATTTGGTCGCATATGCAACCAAAATTTGTAAGGGTGCGACTACGATTTTTCCTAGGTCGCACCGGTGCACCTAACGTCCTTGCATCCGCTGCCTCTCCACTAACGAAGCGACGTCGTTTATATCGATATGGTTTAATGTTGCGTTACGTGACCCATTTCTTCTGTAAAGCCGTGCCTGTGATTGGATCTCTCCTCCATGCAGCCCTCCCTCATTCACTCACACACGGCTCACCTGCAACATGAAGAGACACACAGCGCCGCCGGTCCACACTGCTGACATTTGTCTACAGTTGTAATTGTTATTAACACAGCTGTATATTGTTAAGTATGAGAGGAAAACCTGTATTGGTACCAGTGTTTTTGCTGGTAACTCTCTGTTATTGCGGCCGCCACGGCGAAAAACACAGAAGAAGTTATTGAATGGAACTAACTTCAGCTGGTTGAGTAATAGCGTGAGACGGAGCCTGCTGGACCTGGGCGAGAGATGTGACCCACGGCCACATTATCATAGTTCATAAAAATGCAGCGCAGCCAGGGACGATACAGACATTTCATACACAAGACGTATGTAATGCCGCTGACCCGCCAAAGCGCATTCGACCCGTGCTGGACGGTACTCTGTGAGTAGCATACGCTTCAGTCCATCGTACTCCCCCTCTCTCCCCCTCTCTGTCCCTATATGACCTACTGGGCTATCTGGCTCTGTTATTGTTGTTGAAAACCAGTGAAGGAGCTTTCTCAGAGATATATATATTTTTTAAATATATCCCAGGCTATTTATTTCAGATAATTTACATGTGTTGCAGCTGTATATTTTCAAATTGGGCAGGAAACCCTGTCTTTGCATTTTATTTTAATCACATCTGTTTTAATAAAAGAGCTTGTGAAAGTGGCTTTGACTTAAAACTGAACAGTTAGCCCACTTTGTAAAAATATACATATTAAAGATAGAGATATATATTTTGTATAGTGTACAGAGATATGATTTATAGTCCTGGACTAGTGGAAGATCTGATAAGAATCAGTGTGGAGCAGTTTGGAGAATTTGATGCTAGGGAGTATGGCCAGCTGGTTTAGCCAAGGCCAAAGGGGAAGAAGGCCAGATTACAGGTGTTGGCCCTCTGAGGGGCATTTGACAGCGAGGGGGGGGCATGGGACAGAGAGGGGGGGACCTGCTATAAGACTTTGAGTACAGTATAATTTTGTTTCAAATAATAAAAAAAAATGTACCAACTTCTTATTCTTGTTTAAAATAATTGACATAATATATATATATATGAATGTATATGGAGCATGATAAAAAGGTGACCTTGAAATTGTGGCGTTAATGGTAACGTGAGGAAAAATTTGGGTGCACCTAAATTTTGTGCTGGTGCACCTAAATAAAAAAAGTTAGGCGCACCAGTGCGACCAAGGCAAAAAGTTAGTCTGGAGCCCTGCTATTACAAGCTTGCTGCTTGTAGCCTTGCGATTAAGGTCGGAGTTGAAGATTTTTTCGCACTACAAAGGCTGCGACCCAGCTGTCTCTCTTCAGTCGGACGTTTCTCCCAGCAGCAGCTCACCTGCTGGGCAACTCATGCTTTGGATCCCTGGGTGGTTTCCACCTTAGCCCAGGGCTACCCATCCTTCAGACGGGTCAAAATGACCATTAGTGACCTGGCAAAAACCTTTGCCCTGGAACAGGAGGTATCCTCCCTCCTGATCAAGGGTGCAATAGAGCAGGTGGACCCCCTGTCACAGCCAGGGGGGTTCTATTCGATTTACGTTCTGGTCCAGAAGAAATGTGGCGGGCTTTGCCCAGTTCTGGATCTGAAGGGACTCAAAGAATTTTGGAAAGTGTTGCTGTTCCATATGTGGAGCACAGCAGATGTTGTTCGTGCTGTTGCCAGAGAGGAATGGTTCACATCCGCTGATTTGAAGGATGCTTATTTTCATGTTCCTATTGGGGCTTCTCTATGCCTTTCCACCGTTACCTTTGATCTTGCCAATGCTTCTCAGAGTGCTTCATCAAGACCACAGGCTTCTTCTGGTGGGCTCCTTCTTCACAGACTCTGCTGAGGGGTTATCTCCATGAACAGATATTATGAACTCATCCTGAGATTATCTCCATAAACAGATATCATGAGTTCATCCTGAGATTGATTGAAATGTTTGTGCAGGTGAAAGGAACAGTGGACACGTATTGGCTGATGGGGAGAGACGGCTTCGATAGTCCACTTCCTGTTCCTCCAGACCTCACCGGAGGGTAAGAACACACACATCTACACACACACACTGACACACAAAACACCAGTTATTATTATTATTATTATTATTTTAATATTATCTATGCTCTCTGTCTCTCAGGTCGGGTCATGGGATCAGTCTGGACGAGGTTCCAGTTGAAAGAAGACAAAAGTTTCTGGACCGACAGAAGATGATAAAGAAATGATTACACACGCATGCATTCACATGCGCAGGCACGCACACGCACACAAATACACACACACACACACACACACACACACACACACACACACACACACACACACACACACACACAGTACACACACTACCTCAGGACTTTTCTTTAAAGGACATGCTGGTGAGAAGTTTTCCGCCGATGTGAAACCTGAAAGGAGTTCTGATTGGATGATGATTTTACTTCCTGTTTGTAGACAGAAGAAAGTCAGCTATGATTGGTCAATGTCCCTTCACACATTAAACAGTAATAATATGTTAAAGTCAAAGTAAGTAATAACACTACCAAAACCTTTTCATGCTGTTGTGACTGACACAGTGCAGTGCATTCTGGGAAACACTTCTGAATGTCCCCTGTGAGACTGTTAAAGAATGAATGTCGTCAGATTCTGCTGCAGTTATCATTTTCTAATAATCAGTAATCATTTCACAGACTCACTGTGGTTGTAAGTAAAGTTATTGATTTTTTGTTTCAGGGTTGATAGGGTTAACTTTGTGTTTGAAAGGGTTAACTGGCATTGATCGACTCAGCTACGCAGCCCAGGTCGAGAGGGGGGTCGGGCCAGGGTTGCTAACAGCTGGGGCAGGAAAGGGGAGGTCACAGGTCCCACACACTTAAAAAACTTAAAAAATCAACAATAAAAAATCAACAATAACAACAAAGCTCTTGTGTCACTGAGCTTTACGCTGGGATTTCACAGGCAGCTTCAACAACAGCAGTTTAAAGCTGTAGTGTGTAACTTTTTTATAATAGCGAACATCCGTTACATTCAAGCCAAATGAGTTGCTACAAAGCTAATTAAGACCATCAGCTCCACACAACTCTGTCTGGATTTCTCAGAAGATTGTGTCTTCCGGTGACTTTCAGGCGCAGAAACTCGAGTGAAGATAATGACCTCTTCTGAAGAGTCCACCATGTGTTTTTAATCCTCTGTGTCCTCCTTGGCTACTTGTAACTGTGTGGAGGAGGGAGGTGCGCGATCACAGAAGGCTTGTATCATCTGACAATTCTGTTGTCATTACTTAGCATTCCTCATGGGGTAGACAGAAACTACGGACTATAGCTTTAATTTATTCCCCATGAGATCAGCGGTGAACGTTCCTGATTAGGGATGGTCATGATTAACCGTTTAAATGTTAACAGACGATTATTACTATCATTCAAACAGTTAAAAAAAGTAATTAAAAAAAAGTTTGCATTGTAAAATAAAAATAAGATTTTTTTTGTCTTTGCAAGTAAATTGCTAGTGCTAACTTTGCAGTAGCAAGTTGTGTTTTAAGCTCTTTTTTCTGCTAAAGTCACAACGACTGGCGCTACATGACACAGTTCGCTACATTGATAAGGACTGACGGGGATTAATTGGCCGTCCGACAACTCGGTAACCTCGCAGCTAAACTGAACGATGTCGTGCAGACGGGCTCAGACATTTGTCCCGTGGACAGCTACCGACTTGTACCGGTTGTGAGAACATGCTAGTGGTTGTAAAAATGGCTGCAAGTATCCACGACAACGCACGCAATATCGTGGCTGCGTGACCTGGCGCTGTCTGCAGACGCTAACAGGGAAATTAAAACAGTATCACACTTGTTTTCTGCTGCACCTGCAATAAATGAAATGCAGAGGAGAAAATAATCTGTCTCCAAAAGTTCATATGCAGAGTGTTTGATGGTAATTTATTTGTGCTTTAGATTGTGACCGTTGTGAAACACTAATAAATTAAGCTTTGTTTCTCTTCAGTTTGAACTGGCTGCCGGCTGCAGAGAGACCGTTTTGGGGGTGTACAGCGAGTAGGGGATGTTAGCTGTGGGCTAATGCTAAGATCCACAGACAGCTCTGATGTTGATCATTTAATTGCTAACAAGCCTTTGAGATCTGAGGGATACAAGCCCTGTCTCAGTAAATCTATTCAATATAAAATAAAGTAATAATCAAAGAAAACTACGAGAAGGATTTCTGCAGCCAAGCTCAACGACTATTAAAATCAACTATAAACAACTACTAACTGACAAATGATCAACGGTTCAGGATCTAATACATTTAACATGAAAAAGGAATTCACAATTCCCACAAAGATACTAATTACACAGACAGATATTTACACATAGATAAATACTCTGGATGCTTTAAACAATAAATTAATATTTACAGGCTTCATCAATGTACTTTACAGTACACACTGACCTGAGGGATACAAGCCCAGTCTGAGTTGTTCCCCCAGTGATGGAAGCTTAATAGCTGCAATGTTACCTTGGATACTAAAACCTAGTAACTTATTACAGTATATATTATAACAGTATAAAAATACAAAAATATGACAAATACTGTATGTACACATTACAACTACCAAATAAAAGTAAAATTACTATCAAAATAAATTAGAACTCAAATTGTGTTTTTAATGTAACATGCAAAAGGCATATGGTACACATGTTAGACATTTAAAGACTTTTATTTATATGTGTTTCCTTGTTCTTAAACCTGTCATATTATTCAATAAAATGTTCAGTTCACAACTCGTCTGTCAGAAAAATCTAACTGCTGCTGAGTTCATATATGAGTATTTATCATCCAGGGCTTAAGTAAAGAGCATATCCCGAACATCCTTCAGACTTCATGAGTAACAGTTAGACTCTCTGAGAAACCTCCAGCTTTATCAACCCAGATCAGAATTTGTGAGAGATGTCAGACACAACAACGTTACCTTTAACAAGCTACTCCTTTTCTATTGTTCATTTTTATATGAAGTATATAAATATATACAGAGGTGAAAGTGGGATTTGGCAGGTGGGGGTAGTACTCCTAGGTTAGGGGGTTAGGGGTTAGGGGGTAATAGCCACAATCATCAAGCGATGATCCTCAACAGTGAATAGGCAGACATTGTAAAGCCGGCTTTGCAAGGGATAAGGGATGAATTTGGATATCGGTAGGGGTACCAATAGCAGTAAGAGTGCCAATAGGAACTCCAACACATTTCATAAAGGTTTCGACTTTGTTTATATACCGTTCTGTGTGCACTTGCTCTTCTGTGGCAGTGCAACATTTTGACCATGATGTTTTTTTAGCAGAGTCTGATAGAGGACATGCTGACAAACACGGGCATGTATAATACTTTGCATTTTTAATGATTTATTGCTGAGATTTGCGCAAAGCCGCTCTAGCACCTTCCGTTCTAAAGATATGGAACTTTGACCAAAACCCCCATTTTCAATGATGGGCTTGGTATGGTACCACCTACTTGTCTCTACGACCTTTCGATTCCGAGTCACTATTTTTAATTTTGAGTTAAAATCCAGAGTGGATTTGAGTTTAATGGACACTCTGTGGTTGTTAAGGGTGGTCAAGAATTCATCAAATTCATCAATTGGGTGGTTAGGGTTAGGTTTGGGTCAAAACGCAACGCCCAGGATGGGCATTGTGAGGGGCACGGGCACAAGAGGACCACTGGTGTAAATAAAACACTTAACAGTAAGTGTTGTGTTTAAAAGTGCTTTAAGAAATGAATAAATAATAAAAAGTGCCACACAATAAATAACTCTAAATCATTAAAAATATATAATAGAATAAAACCACACTGTTAGTAAAATGCATCAAACCAATGGTATGTGTATTATCATGTTAAAATCTTGAAGCAAGCAATTCAATTTGTAATAATAATAATAATAATAATAATAATTATTATAAATTGAAGGCAATAAAAACAAACAATCAAATTATTAAAATATAGATAAGGCAGAGTAAAAATTAAAAAGGACAACCAAGGCATCTTTAAAATATTTATTAAAAAAACATCAAAACATTGACATATTAGGTGGGACCCCCTCTGCAGGTAAAACTTAAAACTCCCCAATAAAAAAGGGAGGGGGGGGAGGGGGTTGGGGGAAAAAAAAAAAAAGGTATGTAAGTGCGTTTCGTTTTTAGAGCAACCGGAAAAAGAGTTACAACATGGCTTAAATTACCAGCCCAAATACAGCCAAAGCATAGCTTTTTAATCAGACGTTTGAGCCTTGAATTTTTAAAATCCTGGATCGTAAAGGTCCGATATTGTCCAGTGACAAACCGGGATGTGTATGGAATCACCCTGAGGTGAAATGAGTCTGACTTAACAGGACGTTTGGTTTTTAGAGCAGCCGGAAAAAGAGTCCCAACATGGCTTGAATTCCCAGCCCAAATACAGCCAAAGCATAGCTTTTTAATCGGACGTTTAAGCCTAGAATTTTTAAAATCCTGGATCGGAAGGGTCCGATATTGTCCAGGGTTAGGGGAAATTAAAGAAAGTCTCACAGCCGAAGGCTGTGAGACCTTAATGCACAAACCACTAATCAGGAGCAAAAGCCCAGGGTATCCCCGCCCCTCCTCGAGGCCCCCAAACTCACACACCAATCAATCTCGAGATGTTTAGTTGTTAAGATGCATATGAGAGCACATGGAGTAGAGGTCAGAGGGTTAGGGGAAATTAAAGAAAGTCTCACAGCCGAAGGCTGTGAGACCTTAATGCACAAACCACTAATCAGGAGCAAAAGTCCAGGACATCCCCGCCCCTCCTCGAGGCCCCCGAACTCACACACCAATGGATCTCGAAATGTTTAGTTGTTAAGATGTATATGAGAGCACATGGAGTAGAGGTCAGAGGTCAGGGCCAAAAAAGAGGAGAGAGAGGGGTTAAGGATTATAATAAAGGGGGTCCCGATGACTTACGAATTGCACCGGGACCCTAAATGCACAAACTACAAACAGCATCCAAAACACCAGGGTCCCCCCATCCCCCATCAAGGTCTCCCCTCATATTGGCAAAGGGGGTTAGGGTTAGGGGAAATTAAAGAAAGTCTCACAGCCGAAGGCTGTGAGACCTTAATGCACAAACCACTAATCAGGAGCAAAAGTCCAGGACATCCCCGCCCCTCCTCGAGGCCCCCGAACTCACACACCAATGGATCTCGAAATGTTTAGTTGTTAAGATGTATATGAGAGCACATGGAGTAGAGGTCAGAGGTCAGGGCCAAAAAAGAGGAGAGAGAGGGGTTAAGTTTAGGAAATATAGGGTTAGGGGAAATTAAAGAAAGTCTCACAGCCGAAGGCTGTGAGACCTTAATGCACAAACCACTAATCAGGAGCAAAAGTCCAGGACATCCCCGCCCCTCCTCGAGGCCCCCGAACTCACACACCAATGGATCTCGAAATGTTTAGTTGTTAAGATGTATATGAGAGCACATGGAGTAGAGGTCAGAGGTCAGGGCCAAAAAAGAGGAGAGAGAGGGGTTAAGTTTAGGAAATATAAGAGAGGGAGAGGTTAGAAGAGAAGTGGAG
>NC_050189.1:26484143-26581643 GCF_008315115.2 Sander lucioperca | reverse complement strand
GGGGGCTTCTAAAAAAGTTGGGGAACTCACAAGGGACACAAAAAAGTGGTCAAAATTGAAGATGCAGAGGGCATGATATCCTGACTTTAAGGGCCCAATCTTGCACCCAGCGCAGCGCAAAGCCCGACGCAAGTGTTTTTGCTAGTTTAAGACTGACGCAGTTGTCAATTTCCCGTCCAGCACCCACGTCGTTTAAATACCAAATGCACCTGCGCCCATCTGCGCGCCCATGGGTGTGCTGGTCTTACAGGGAGGTGTGTTCAGGTGCATTCTGGGCGTATTGCTATCTTTAGGCAGCGGAAAGTGATCGCGCCATTGACCAACAAAAACCTGGTCTAAAGTCAATAGCGCAGCATTTCATTGTTATTTTAACAAAGTGTGTGTGTGTGTGTGTGTGTGTGTGTGTGTGTGTGTGTGTGTGTCTCAGCCAAGTGGACCACTGCACTGCTCGTTCACAGCATCACTCAAACACCAGCTATCTACAGTGGCTTTCTCTAAAGCAACCTTTTTTCTTTTTTATTCCAATTTTAATTAACACAGTTGGTGTACATTATACAGCACATATGCATCTTTTTCTGATTTAAAGAAAATGCAAATATATACGCAAAAAAGAATAAAATGAAATAAACATATTTGAAAATCAGGAGAAGATAAATACGTGACACAAGAAATTTGCTATACAAAGTGGACAAAATAAATAAATGAATAAAATATATTAATACAATTAGTATGAAAGAAAGACTAGCTAAATATATGTACTCCTAGAAAAAAATCAAAATGAACAGTGAACATGTGAGTAGCTTAAACAAAAAACTAGGGGGAGAAGACGTTTAAATTTGATCATCATAAATTAAGTAAAGTCGGATCTAAGTGTGGATATCGATTCAACCCAGGATGCCCAACAGTTTTTAAACTATCTTGTTCAAGTCTTAGAGTAAAAGTGAGTTTCTCCATCATATAAATGTCATCAATAACCTCAAACCAATCTTCAACCTTGGGTACATCTGTTATCAACCTCTTTCTTGTAAGGGCTTTCTTACTAGCTATCAACATAATATTAGACATATACTTCTTTACAAATCCCTTAGCAACCTTTTTTTTTTTTTTTTTTTTTTTTAATTGCCGACATTTGCTGACCCTGAAGGGATTCACCTTAAGGTGTTGCTGAAACTGTTAGTGATTTGTTGAGGCCTTAAACAAGGGGGATTGTCGTTAAAAATAATAGAGGAGACGTTAGCATAATTAAGGGGAGGAGAGGAAATAAAGGAGTGCTATGAAGGGAGAGAAGATCAATCCAAAATGAAATAATGATAAAAATGAAATGAAATAATAAAAGTGACATTTTTCCCTGACAGTTAAACTATTCTATCCATACAGGAAAAACAAATTTAGTAATTAGTTTTGCGGTTTGTTGTTTTGAATACAGTGCATGTCAAGCAACTTTTTTTTTAATGATCTAATAAGCTTTATTTGGAAAGAAGAAATGAGCATAGAGAAGATACAATCTAACAGAATTAAGAATGACAAAGTTGGGTTTGTGCTTTGTTGTATCACTTCATCAAGGAATTTGTCTCCTGTAAGTATTGTCACTGGATCCCTCTGTCTATGTACCCACTCTGTCTGTGCTGATGTCCTTGTATTCCCTCTTGCCATTGCAGTTGCAGCTAAGTTAAATATAAAAAGTTTAATAGATAAGTATTTTGCCTTCATTTTAAAGCAAATCTGTTTTAAGAGGAGATTGCATTTATTACTTAATTTAATTCACAGTTTGTTGGCTGGGCTTCTTACGGGTTATTTCAGTAACAGTAAAGGCTTTTGCACAACAAGCCTGCATTTTTTTTATCCTGAAATTGTCACACGTAAAAGTATTACAACCTTGCGTTGTGTCAATCACGTTTACACACCGACAAACGTTTCGGAGTCGGTCATTAAAGTTTTTGGAATAGGTTTGATTTTCAGTTTTTTACGTCTGTCAAAAGCCTTTGAGCCACCGTACGTGCAAAACATCATCCAAAATGTCATCTGATGAGCTGATTCACGTGTTCCGAGCAAAAAGCCCTTCACAACAAACAAATTAAAGAATACAGGGATGCAGAACTTAGAGATTGTGACAGCTAATTGCAGAACAGCTTGGAATCAGGGATGGTACTGATCACAACTTACTTTTGCTTAGGTAATTAGTACAGAAACTCCTTCAAAGTAGTATTGTATGTTCATTTGGTGAGATTTCCGAAAATGAACGTGGTGCCTTACCAGTAGAACAGGACGGTCTGTAGCCTGACAATCAGCTGATGTAAATGTGTTTCTTCTTTATTATTTTGTTTTCTTTCTTTTATTGTGTGGGAGATGATATCAGTTGTTAACACAATATTAGTGATTTTATAAACCATGCTAACTTAACAATGAAGCTTTTGTCGAAGCCACCACACCACAGCATGTTCCAGCTGACGGTCTTTCAGCTGATGCCCTCAGGACGGAGTAATAGACTCCTGTATTTGCATTTATTGCCACCATGTGGCAATTTAAAGCCTCTTTTTGTCAGGTTTTAATGTAATTATAGCACCATTTAAAGCTTTGTAACAGAATACATTGCTGTCTGCCACAATGTATTTTTTTATGCTATCACTGGGGCGCCACAGTTTGACATTTTCAAAGAGAGTTAATTTGCAGTATTTTTAACAGCAATGAATTAAATACCTGTGTCTAATATTAAAGGCGTCAAGTTTGGATGGTGGTGTTTTTTTAACCCTCTTTAAAACTATAAAAAAGAAAAATACAAGAGCAAAGGTATACAGAATGGATTTAACAGTGCATTTATATGCTCTAATGTAAGCTCCAAACATTAGCATGTCCAGATAACTAGCTTGCTACCCACAGTTGTGATTCTGGAAACATTGAGAAATCAGCCAGAGACAGTGTTTTCAACCAACTCCTGAAGCTAACGTTAGCTTACAGTAATTAGTCAGCTATACCCACAGTAGTAATCCTGGAATCATTGAGAAATTAGCCAGAGACTGTGTTTGCAACCAACTCATAAAGCTAACACTAGCTTAATTAGTTAGCTATCTGCAGCGGATAAACTCTGCTAACTACAGTTGTCAATGCGTCAGACTCAGTGCGCAAGGTTTCTGTGTGTAGCATTGACAGTAGGGTTGACGGTATCTTATCATTGATTGAAAAAAATGACAAAGTAGAGGCGACTGGATATAGCTAGTGAATGAAAACAATATTTGTTGTTGATAATTAAAAAGTAAATAAAAAGTCAGGGCAGCAATGTGGGGAGTATGACTTGTTTCTGTTGATGTATTGATGGGATTTGTGCGGGGGAAATGCACATAATGCTAAATTTACCATATGAGCTGTCATGGTAAAGATAAGCCCACCCACCTTCAATGTTTTTACTCAGCCTTTATTCGCAACCAGCCTTTTCATTGCCAGCCACGCCCTTGGCTATTTGGTTTGGATTGGGTTTGGTTTTCACCCTTTTTAAAACCATAAATACACGAGCAAAAGTGTACAGAATGGATTTAACAATGTGTTTATATGTTCTAACGTAAGCTACAAACGTTAGCATTTCCTGCTAACTAGCTTGCTACCCACAGTTGTGATCCTGGAAACATTGAGAAATCAGCCAGAGACAGTGTTTTCAACCAACTCATGGAGCTAATGTTAGCTTACTGTAATTAATCAGCTATCTGCAGTGGTAAACTCTGCTAGCTGCAGTTGTTAACACATCGGACAAAGCGTGCAAGGTTTGTGTACGTTTCTGTGTGCGGTAGCTTAGCATTGATTGAAAAACACAACAAAGCAGGGGCGCCTGGATATAACTAGTGAAAACAGTATTTTAGTTACATCCCTCTTTTGATGTTTTTTACCCAGCCCTTACTAGCAAACAGCCTTTTCATTGCCAGCCACACCCTAGGCTATTATTGAAATACTTTTATTTGAGATTTTACAGTTTTGGAGGGTGCTTAGCATGTGGTGTAGCTTGTATGCTGGAGAAGAACCCTGATAGGGTTCATTTAACAACACTGTTCGTTGTAGTTTTGAATCCTGCCATAACTGGGTCCTTGACAATAACTGTTCATGATTATACTTGGAGGTAAGTGAGGTCATAGCGCAGTCTAATTGAATCGATGACATATCGTATCTCTGTGTCCTCATACAACTTCACTCAGCTGTACTGGCGAGACCGCATCAGCTTGCTGTTATGTAATCTAGTAGCATTAAAACTTAACGGGATTTGTATGTAGATAGTCAACTTTTGTTTGGTTTTGTTTTCTTCTGGGCACAAAATGAAAAGAGCCGAACAGAAGGAATAGAATAGAAGGGAGAAAGTGACAGGAGTAACATTGTAAAAAGATAATAGACCAGGTGAAGATAGATAGAAGAATAGAGAAAGGAAAGAGGAGAAGAATAAAAGAGGAGAAATATCAAATAAATACAGAATAGCAAAGGCAGTAAGTGAAAAGGAGCGAGAGGGGTTGTACAAAGATGACTGGGAGCGTGTCACCATACACAGACAGACAGACGACAGACAGGGAGACAGGGGAGCTGGGGAGGCTGGACCAAAGCAACTAGAAGGGAGGGAGAGAACGAGGGAGGGGGGAGAGGGAAATAAACAGAGTAGCTGTTCCTTCCAGCAGCCTGAGGTCTGAGGCAGAGAGCCATTATTGCCTCAGATATCTCAGCTGATCGCTCTAGACTCTACTGTACTTCAATGGGATGGACTCGAGTGCTCAGGTCACTGGGAGGTTGGTTCATCTTGGCAGGGGCCGGAGATTAAAGGACCTCCTCTTAGCAGTTTGTAGATCAACGGAAGCTGCAGTTAGCCAAACACACTCAGACTTCTGCTTTTAAAGAAGTGGCACTATTGCAATACTACTCAAACGGAGCAACAACAGTCTGTTTTTTTTTAATGTTAAGAAGGCTGAGTGGGAAACGTGCACTGACTCGTGCTGACTGCTGGGAGGCTGAAACAGTAGAAACGAGCCGTTGGGTTGCATTCTCTTCTTCTGAGATTCCTGCAAATTGAGCAACATGCATATCTTACAGCCGTACTGCATCAACAGGTTGGTGTGTTTGTGTGAATATATTTCTGTGTCTGTCTATGTGTGTTGAAAAATGTGTGTGCTGCTGCCGCTGGCATCCATATCCCGTAGCGCATGTTTACAACCGATAAAGTAAGGAACGTCTGTGTGTTGAGTTCAGAAGGGCTGGCCTCTGTGTCCATTTGTAATATTGTTCAGCTGACAAATGCATTAGTCTCGAGTTCATAACAAGAGTCCACAAATTGAATTTCCAAACTATCATCACATTAAACTACTTTAATCTAATAACATGTCTGGAATTCTCAAATAGAACATGATTCTACAATTCCTTTTCATTTACTAATTTTGTCAGGTTTTTTTTTCCTGAAGTAATGTGTGTACACAGTGTTGTGACCAAATAATCTCTGCTCAAAGCCTAAGTAAGTCTCAAGTAATTTGGTCCAAGTCTCAAGCAAGTCTTGAGTTGTATTTTTTGGGTCAAGTCACAGATTATGTCAAGTCAAGTTGAGTCCTTAGTTAAGGCAAGGCAAGGCAAGTCCCAAATCAAGTACCTTTTTTTTTTTACATCTAAGATAAAGCACTCTTACCTGTAGTATTGGCTCATTTTAAATAGAATAGACAAGGTATTAGTTAATGTATTATCTAATAAAATGATTGGCTAGTTTGTATAACAAGTACAAAAAGTATGACAATGAATTGAGTCTGTATTATAATTATTGATATTCCGTGAAATGAATGTAATCAAAGCAAAAACAAATTATAACTTATTTATTTCATATTCCTTCCCCATCACTTTTCGCTGCTGCTTGGCTCACTTGATAGTTACACAGAAACGTAACAACATTAAATTATATTATTTTATATTAAACAGCTAACATTCAAACGTATGAATACACGCAAGTCATCCGAGTCATGCCTCAAGTCTCGAGTCATTGACGTACAAGTCGAGTCTCAAGTCATTGATTTTTTGTTAAATGGCAAGTCATCAAAATGGTGACTCGAGTCCAAGTCACCAAGTCTCAAGTCCACATCTCTGGTAATAGGTACGGAAACTCCCTCAAAGTAGTACTCTATGTTCATTTGGTGAGATTTCTGAAAATGAACGTGGTGCCTTACCAGTAGAACAGGACCTAACCTAACAATCAGCTGATGTAAATGTGTTTTTTCTTAATGATTTTGTTTCCTTATTTTTCATTGTGTGGGAGATGATATCAGTTGTTAACACATGCTAGGGATTCTATAAACCAAGCCAACTTAGTAAAGTTTTTGTCGAAGCCACCACACCACAGCATGTTCCAGCTGACAGTCTTTCAGCTGATGCCCTCAGGACGGAGCAATGAGTCTATTGCTCCGTCCTGTATTTGCATTTATTGCCAGCATGCATTTATTGTTCTACCATGTGGTCCCAGGGTGGTGTATCTAAACCTCTATTTGTCTGGTTTGTAGCAGCATGCATTGCTGTCTGCCACAGTGTATTTTTTGATGTGACCACTGGGGCGCCACAGTTTGACATTTTCAAAAAGAGTTAATACACAGTGGTTTTGGAGCTGCACTAATCAATATTTTTAACAGAAATGGAGTAAATAACTATGTCTACTATGAAAGGTGTCAAGTCTGGATGGTGTTTTTTTTTGGCCCACTTTAAAACCAAAAATAAAGCCTAATTTGGCCTACTCTGATTTTGCGTCGAACATCGGTCATTATTAATAATTAATCTAGCCTAATCGATAGTCGATTGTTAAGGCGGCCGACTATCGATTACATATATTGCTTAAAATTTGCATCTTTAAACGTTGGCTAGCAATTAGAGGACTGCTTGTGTCTACCCCTGTATCAATTCAAGGACCCACTGTTTGAAAATGACTATGATTTCAAGCGGAATTACATTTTTCTTTCATCGTTGTCATTGTTAACTGCATGTGCTGTGCATCAACGGAAAGCTTGAGAGCAAAAGTAAGAGGACAAGGCTTAGCAAACAGAGCACTTTAGCCTCTTTTTACTCATTGTTTTGGTAATCCAGCCCAAACTTTGCTTGATAAACCCACTGTATGCTACCTGCCCACAATAATGACACGGACAAAGGTAGCAACTAGCTGGTGAACAAAGTGGAGCATTTAAGCAGCAAAAGATGTCAACTTATTTTTACTGTACAATCGTAGTTTTTTTTTTTACTCAATATACTGTATGCCTGCTTTGACTCATGACACTAGGCCTCCAATGTTTTTATGCCTCCACCATCCAACGAATTTGAGTATTTACCTCATGTCGTGGAAACGCTATCATCACTGTCACACGCTCCATAAAATGACGTTTATTGAATTACTATATATATATATATATAGAGGCAGATATAATAATGTGGGTGTTTCTGTTATGGTAGCAGCTCACCTCACAGTGGTCAGAGACCAGACAGTTTCCCACCATGTTACTGCCTGGCCATGTACACAGCAATAGAATTAATAAGTCTGCTCGACCGTGAAGCGAAGCAAGAACAGAGAAAAAAGAGACGTCAGAGGATTTTTCTTTTTTTGGTTGGAAGAGGAAAGTGGATTTGACAGCCAGAGAGAGGAACGGAGGGAGGGAGGGGAAGAAGGGAGGAGAGCAGTGTTACCTAACACTGCTAAAGGAGGAGAGGAGAGGAGAGGAGAGGAGAAATGTCTGGGAGGAAATCAGAAAAGTTGAAGGAGCAGACAGGAAGAAATGGGTGGTAGCCAAAGTGGGAGGGACAGAGAAAGAGATTTTGTGGACGAGAGAAGGAAAATGAGAATGGATGGGGGGTGTAGAGCAAACAGCCAGACATGGGGATAGATAGGCCAAAAAAAAGGGAGGGAGAGAGGACGTTAATCCAAATCTGCTGCCAGGAGCAAATGCAGACTCCATCCTGTGAGAGTGACAAAAGATAGATGGAGAATTATAGAAAGAGATAGTAGGGAAGGTGTGTGTGTGTGTGTGTGTGTGTGTGTGTGTGTGTGTGTGTGTGTGTGTGTATACACTTGTATTGGAAATTATACAAGTAAGCAAAATGGTGGAATAATGGATAATGAAAAATAATGTGTTTTCATCACAATGTTGTTTGCATTGTAACATTGCTATCTCCTTTTCTTTCTCCCCCACCCCCCATCCTCTTCCACCCTCCTCCCAGGTGGCCAGATGTGCCGAAGAGAAAGTGTAAGAACAGCCAGTGTTCGGTGAAGAGCGTGTCTGGTAAGAATTTATCATCTCCACCTTTGCCTCTTCACGTCTCACGTCCAAACAAGTGAACACAATTCAAGGTTTCTTTTAAGCTGCTAAGTCTTTTGGTATGCTGGGAGATTTACCCAGTGTTCAGTGTAGCCCATCACGACACAGATGGCTCCATATGTATTATTTCCCTTCAGAGGCTTTGTTCAACACAAATTAGCCCACCTGGGTGACCAAAAACTGAGCTTGAAGGGTACGTTTTTTTAGTTTTTTTTATCCTGGACCCTATTTTCCTATGTTTGTGTGTGTAAGTGAGTGATGGGAACAACAATCTTTGAAATTGGTCCAGTATTAGGCAAGACCGCTGCAGTCGTCAGTCAGCGAAACAAGCTGTAATGTAAGTTAATACGGCAATTGCGCACCTTTGATTTACGTCCACAAAAGTGCTTGTTATACCACTGACAGGCTTAGATTATTGTTCCAAGTGTCTGATAACAGTATCGAACGGATTTCTAAGGAGGTCGACCTTTCTGTTAAAGAGTAAGATCCTTTTTGTTTAACACGAAACAGTCCTATCGCTAAAGCCACCAGACTCCGTGTAAATAAACTGTAATTTTATCATCGTAAAATACACTTAATTCAAAGTCGACAGACACAAAATAAAACTATGAAAAGCCGTTTTGGTTTGTCTTTCCACTTTTAAACTCTAGTTTTGGTTAAAATAAACACAGTTTACACGCTAAAATTATGTTGTTTTTTAATCTGGTAGGTTTAGCGATAGCCATCTCAGAGATGTTTCTGGTTAAACTAAGAGGATTTTACTCTTTTAAAAAACATCTATTTCTGTATCCTTTCCATAATGTTATCAGACTTATAATAACAACTGCACTTTATGTGGACTAAATTGGCAATGCACATTTGCCCTATAGGATTATATTTTAGCCGGTTTGCGCCTGCCGTTAACAGCGTTCTCGCTCAATACTAGATCACTTTCAAAGATTGTTGTTCCGATCAGTCACTTAAACACAAAAACATAGGAAAAAAACTTAGATACCCTTTGTATGTTTGAGTAGAGCTGTAGACAGGCCTCTTAAGGGACAGGACAAATTACAGAACTACCAAAATTAGGGTTCCGACATGATTGTGATTTACAGTTTAAAACTTCATTTAGCAATCATTTTTACCAATTATACATGATCAACACTCGTAACAAATCCTGCATACTTAAACGTACAATATGTAATTTTCTGCCGATAGGGGTCTCTCAATCAAAAGGGAGTTTTTTTGATGACCTCGTGAAGTTGTGTGGGATGACGGGAGTTGTTGTCGTCACAACCACCATTGCCGATGAAAATGTATCTGAAGATGTATCTGTTCACGGACGAGTTAATGTATTAAAGTTTTATTCATGTTACGTTTAGTAACGTTTTGTCATGTCATTCTAATGAAATAGCGTTGTAACATTATAACGTTACTGTACGTTTTAGCCACCAAGCATTACCATGAGCCACTTGTCAACATTGACAAGTGTTACTGCTACTGAGTGTAATTCTGTGACATTGTACAATTTACAATTACTCTCTAACGTATCATCGGGTGTTCTCTGTGTTTTTCCGGAAGATAGAGCGACTAGAGGGATTAAAGGTTACTGTAAATGACGCCATTGACAGGCGACCAAGCGACATGTCCGTGTCACTGATTAAAGGCAGGGTTGGTAATTATTTCCAGTATACACTTTTTTATTGTTTGAAATGGTCTTTCCACCCAGACAGCAGTTAATAACTATGAAAGGGGAGAGAAAAAGATCTGCCATCTGTAATATTCAGTGTTTGCTTACCGGTGAATGAGACCTGAAGTAAAATTGCGGTGCTTTCTTTTCTCTGCTCTGAAGAGGCGACACAGCGGTCAGGGGTTAGATGGAGCGCTGTTATTACATAATATATCTTTAATCAAAGATGAAAAAACTGATAGGTCCTTAAATTTAATAAGAGGTATCCTATTAAATCAAAGCTATCAATACTGTTAAACCCTATAAAACAAGGATGTATTTACGTACTAAACATTTTTATGTGACCTCCGGCTGAAGAATCTGCATTAGTTCACCTGATTATAATAACAATAATAGGCGGTTTTACCTATATAATATCATGAATCATATGAATTTATTTGTTGTTTAGTGTTAAAAGGTTAAAAAAGGTTTAAATCCAATTATTTTGTTTGTGTTTAAATCATGGCCTTTAAGAAATAAGTTAACCAGTGACAGGTAAACACAGTGTTTTCTTTAGTGCTGTACTAGTAGTATTAACTCTTTTTATAGGTTGGTGTGAATACAACATGCAGCCCAGTTTTATTGTTATTTTTCGACACATTTTGAAGCCAAATGTGGGCAGGCTAAAGACTTGGTGAAAGTATTTACAGCAAACAATAAAGCATTAGGCATTTGGCCTTTTCTTGAACTCTACAGTATATTTATCAAAGGTCGGGGGACTATATTTAAGAATGCTTTACAGAGACAATTTCAAAATAGTTAAATAAAAGTTTTTCCCTTTAAGTGTCCCATGATTAAGCAATTAACGCCTCTTTAACAGGACAGCACATAGGAGACTCTCCATTGATGACTTGATTAATCACATTTATGCTTTGAGTAGAATTAGACACAAGGATTTATCCTACGAACTGTATATCAGCCCCATTGTACATTCTTCAAAAGAATATCAAAATTGAATCCTTGATTAAAGCCATATCAATATCATTCCAGTCTGTAGACCTTTTATTCTTACATTTGCTAACAATGTCAAAATTGTCTTTTTTATCAGCTGCTTTCAAAAACATTGAGCTTGGGTTGCTGTCTAAAAAATGCACAACCTTCCCTCTCCTTCTGGCTGTGGATTATTAATTCCTTCTGCCAGTTTTGGTCCCACACTTACAAAGAAATAGTTAAACCCATTAACCACATCATTCATATTGCAACAGTCCTATCATTGTCTATAAAATACTGAGGGTAGTTTATATTCATTGATCCATTACTCATAATATTATTTAACACATTCCATATGTCCTTGGTATAATTTTTACTATCATTTCATATTTTATTATAATAATCTTTCTTACATATCCTCATGATACTAGTCAATTTATTTTGGTATCTTTTGTACTATTTTCTGCTTCTATAGTTCTGTATTTTATAAATTCTTTATACAAGGTATTCTTTTCCTTTTTTTTGCATGCATTTTGTAGTCCCTTTGTCATCCATCACTGTAAACCTCATAAACTGTTATGATATCAGATCTGTGTGTGCAGAAAAGTGCCAGTCTTAGATATGTTCTATCCTGGATCACAGTCTCTTGGGGCCCAATCCACAGGAGCTTCGTTAAGGCCCCTGTGATAACACTCAGCCCCCTTCCTTCCTCTCCTCCTCCACTCCTCCTTCCCTTCATCTCCTCCTCCTCATCACCACTGCTTTTCTTCTCCTTCCTTTCCGGCCCCCTCCCTCATCACTCAAACCCTTTCACGTACCTCATCATGCTCACCTTCTGACCAATGTTCCTCGCTCCCATTCATTGGTCACCTTTCTCCCATTCCACCCTGTCTTCCTCTTCAACCTCCTCCTCCTCTCCTATAGCTCTTAGTGTCTCTGTTCCAGGGTACATCCCCAGCTACCTGGAGAAAGATGAGCCGTGCGTTGTGTGTGGGGACAAGGCGACCGGCTACCACTACCGCTGCATCACCTGCGAGGGTTGCAAGGTACAGTACATCATCTCCCTGTTACTAAATTATCTTTGACACAGATGAGACTTGAGTTGACTGTTCCCAACCAGGGGTACTTGTACCCCAGGGGGTACTTCTGAACGTGCCAGAGGGTAGGGGGAAAGAATGTGGAGGAGCTCAACTAATTTGAAAAAGTAGACATTTTGATTTGATTAAAAGAAAATATCCACTTTAACGTCCGCTGTAAAGTAATGAATACATAAATGGTAGAAATAAATAGCTAGGATTAATGCATAAGCAGCTGAACTAGTTAGCTAAAAGTACTGACAAAACAGATGAAATAGTTAGCTAAAAGTAATGAATAAATGGTAGAAATATAGCTAAAATTGCTGACTAAACAGTTCAAATAGTTAGCAAAATTACTGACTAAACAGTTACAATAGTTAGCTAAAACTACTGACTAAACAGTTCATATAGTTAGCTAAACTACTGACTAAACAGTTCATATAGTTAGCTAAAACTACTGACTAAACAGTTCATATAGTTAGCTAAAACTATTGACTAAACAGTTCATATAGTTAGCTAAACTACTGACTAAACAGTTCATATAGTTAGCTAAAACTACTGACTAAACAGTTCAAATGGTTAGCTTAAACTACTGACTAAACAGTTCAAATAGTTAGCTAAAACTACTGTTTACTACTAAAGGTAGCCTAATGGATAAAGGGTTGAAACATTCAGCTTCACTCCCAAGTAGTAGTAGTAGTAGTAGTAGTAGTACGATTCCTGACCAAACCAACCTAAATATTGACAGTTTGGTTGTATGAAAAAATATCCACAATATCCATTGATAACAATTGTGTTAAAAAAACATTGGGAATTGATGAAGTGGTACGTGAGTTCATCTGACAGGACTGTGGGGGACCTCAGACCAAAAAGGTTGGGAACCACTGCAGCAAACCACTCCCCTGAATAGTGATTGTCCAATTCTAGCTTAGTATATTTAGGCACGCAGGCCTGTCAAGCTTAAGCTTTCTCCACATGTTGAAGCTGTTTGCAATGGGCTGCAGTAAGAGTGACACTCCATACAGTATGTAGGATGTGAATGTGGATTGCGGTGTCTTTTTTTTTTAGCCTTTTCCAAAACCACAAATACACATTAAAGTCAACTGGAGACAGTGTTTTCAACCAACTTATGAAGCTCATGTTTACTTGATAAGCTAGCAAGCTACAGCTAATAAAATCTGCACAAACAAGATTTGAAAGATGTGGCTCCAGCTCAAAATGGCTGTGACTATTTTGGAATTGCATCCTTGATGTTCCTTTTTGCTGTCACAGTACCACCCTTTGAACCTCGAGGCTAATCAACACTGGCAGAATTGTCTGAAGCTTTTTTTAGTCATCCGTCTCACGGAACAGATGTACTTCAATTTCAACAAACATATCAGTTCATACCGCCTTTCAGAAGTGCTGTTGACACACAACAATATCTGATGCTCTTAGGTGTTCAAGTCTTTTGTTTTTGCACAGTATAGTCAAAGCTAAAGAGAAATGTGAAAAGTCTATTCAGTAAAATGTATATTTTCATGAGCTGGTAACGTGAAGCTCCATACGAATATCAAAGATAGTAACAGGATTATATTGGTTAACAGAGGCCATGGCCAAATGAAATTGTGAATGCCTAGTCAGCTGACTGAGTTAAAACAGGAAGCAAGCTTATTAAAAAGTAACCTTCCTGTCTGAACTTCATCATGTATTGTTGTGTCTAACTTAATTTTCCTGGTTGAATTAACCAATTAAAGGCTCTTACAATAGCCTTTTGTATTCGCTAGAATGGAGTTTGTTGGTTTTGACATGTCTCCGTCCGTCTCTCAAAACTTTCTGTCTTCCCTACCCTGTCTGTGGCGCTCAGCCCCAGGCCTACTGGTTCTGACTGAATGTGTAAGGGTGAGTTAAAAGTGGGTCAGAAATATATAGTTTAGTTTTTAAAAAAAAGGATCAGTAATTTCCTATAACAGCTGGGCACTGTACGTACACGTTCCACCAAAACAAGTTCCTTCGGTTGCTCCGTCCGGTGCTTACCAAGAAGATTGTGATTGGTTTAAAGAAATGCCAATAAACCAGAGCATGTTTTTCTCCCATCCCAGAATGCTGTGTGGACTACCCAGACCCTCCTCTGCAGCGCTGTGGAGGAAGGTCTGGCAATGCGAGGCTAGCGAAACGTTAGATGAGAAGATGAATACCACTCTTATATCTGTCTGTTAGCTTAGCTTAGCACAATCTGAGCAGTTGCATGGCAAGTCGAGGAGACTCCTGGAAATGACATTGTAATTAGGGATGTCCAGATCCGATCACGTGATCGGAAATCGGGCCCGATCACGTGGTTTCAGACTCGATCGGAATCGGACGTTACCTCCCGATCAGGACTCGGATATATATATGTATATATTCTCATTATTTTTTAACACATCTATAGTTATGCGGTGGCACAGAGTTAGACCCTTTTGACTCCACACAGAAACAGCAACGCATGCGGCATGACATCACTTTGTTGCAGAGACGCTATTGGTTAAATGCTGGCAAAGTAGAACACGGAAGCAGCTTGAAGCGGAAAGCGCGAGTATGTCTGCGGTCTGGAGGTATTATAAAGTTGATGACAACAACATTGCCATAGCAAACTGTGAGATATGTAACAGAAGTGCTCTGTTTTTTAACAGAGTTGTTGAATGTTAAAATAAGGTGAATTAAATAAAAAATAAGGAACATCCTTGGATCTGTTTTTCGCTCTTCTTTATTCTTTTTTTATATATTATAGAAGTATCGGATCGGGACTCGGTATCGGTAGATACTCAAAATCAAATGACTCGGACTCAAGGGCAAAAAAACCTGATCGGGACATCCCTAATTGTAATGAAATAGTTTGGCACACAACCCCTCTGTCTCAACAGAGTTCAAGTCTTTGAAAGCTAATTTTGAACAGAAAACAGCTGCCTTGAAGTTAGAGAATGTGATGTTAAGTCTTAAAAACTAGAATACCAAATAAAGAATAAAGAAATCAGGTTTCATACAAAGCTTTTGAAATGAATTGACTATAAGCTTTGTTGTCTGTATTGGTTATTATCATCCAGGAAATAAGGCCTAAAGCAAAACAGAACATTATTTCCCTTTTTAAAAAATGAAAAAAAATGAATTCACAGGACTGTACAGAAAAGGACTTGACAGGAATCCTCTTGATGGCAGTTGTTGGTATCTGCTGAGCGGAGATTTATTATCCAATGATTGGCGTCCCGTAGAGCAGCCTTTCCCCGCTCTCTAAAAATGGCCTCTGCCGTACTCATATGAAAAATGAGGCACACTGGAATCCTGCTGTGGTGTTAAAAAGCAGAAATTAACTTCAGGGGATACACAAACCCAGAGAGTCCTATTGATATAGATACATGTTTTTCTTCCTTGCTGTGCAGTTTATTTTGGTATGTATTCAGAAGGATTTTACAAAATAGAGGAGCCACTTTTCTTACCTACCTCCCTGGCACATTCTGCTTAAACATGTCTTTGTAAACCACTTAATTAGTGTGATCCTAATCAAACTGCAATCATCAGCCTGCCATGTGATATAAGCCAATGAATGCACTTGTTTTAAGCTAATCAAATCACAAGAACACTTAATTAGTGGATTTCATTCTAAAGTTATGGAGTTGCATGTTTCCCTCAATCTCTGAATGCTCGTTCTATCTCTGTGGTTTCCTTTGCTCTCTTCAGGGTTTCTTCCGCAGGACCATCCAGAAGAACCTCCATCCAGCTTACTCCTGTAAATATGAAGGCTGCTGCATCATTGACAAGATCACCCGCAACCAGTGCCAGCTGTGCCGCTTTAAGAAGTGCATCGCTGTGGGCATGGCCATGGACTGTGAGTTATTCAAAGCCACTGTATTCTTATTACTACTTGTATTTACAAAGAGATCCATGAGGTTAAGGCTGCTCCTGTCACTACGCAACTGTTGAAAACGTATTAGAAGCACAGAGCAGAAATATTTTAGCCATATTAGCAGGGTTATTATAGTAAACTAAAATGAAAATAAGCAGTGAGAAATATTTTGTAGTAAAATGAAAAAAAACCAAAAAAAAAAACCGAAAACCTTCACAGAAGAAATCTAAACCTAAAGCAGCAGTTTCCACTTATATTTAGGTTTATAATGATAGCTCCCTCGAGTGGCCATAGTAATTATGACAGAAGCAAAACAGAAAGTAATAAGTAATAATTTTCTTATGAGGAGGACGGTTGGGGCGGTGGATGGGTCAAACAAACAGGACTCCCAGCCAGGAGACTGGCGTTCATGTTCTGTTTAAAAAATAAAAGTAAACTGCAAGTTTTTTTTTTTTTTTTTAACTTTTACGGAACAAATGGAACAAACGGAGCTACGTCACGTTCTTCGTGACGTGCGTAACCGGAAGAAAAGTTACGTCTGATTTTATTACGTAGTCCTGGTGCTTACATATAAACAGGTAGTTATTGCCTAAACCTAACCAAACTGCAACCTTACTGGTTCAGATATGAGGACAGAAAGTCCTGTGGGTCATATGAGAGGGCAGGAATAAACAGCCTATGTCGTCATATGGTTTGGAGGACTTGTTGATGCAACTATGTGTGCATAAAGCATCTAGTATTACGCAACACAAAGATGGGTTTCACATATTTTACATTTATATTATTTTATATAATAATAGCTGTCTTCACAACAAAGTCCTTATATTTCCTTTTAGCATTCATATTACATCTGACATTTCATTCTGACTTCCCGTCAGTATTTCACTGGATGTTTTAAAGACCATCCAGCTTCAGTTCTGAGAATGTTGAATATCTAGTAACATGTCTTTAATATGAATCTGTTCTCTTGTCCTATCAGGACCAAATTCGCTGACAGTCACAGGTTTAGTCTGTGTTTCTGCAGGAAATGTGAGGTGCAAGTGAAAAATGTTTTAGTGCTGTAAAATATGCACAAATCAGAGTGAAACAGGGTTTTTGCAGGGTCTTTAAAAAAGTCTAAAATTTCAAAATGTTAGGCTTTAAAAAGTCTTAGATTTGCTGTAGTATTTTGTTCTAGGTCTTAAATAATTTTTAAACAGGTCTTAATTTTCCTATATCCATGTAACGCTACCTCTAATGCTCTTTGAAATGCTCCCGCAGTGCTTTAGAATAGAAAAATATGGTTTGCTGTATTACGACTACAAATGAGACCAACATGCAAGTTACTGTATCTTGCAGCCAATCAGCTTTTGTGTTATTGGCGTGAGTCTCTTTCAGATTGTACCGCGGACATAAAACAGATTTTATTCTTTAGGTATGGGGAAGTGCAAGTTTAGCGATACTTCGGTCTTAAATTTTATTTATTATGGTCTTAAATAGTCGTAAATTTGACTTGGTGAAACCTGCAGAAACCCTGGTAAGAGCACTCAAGTACTCTGATAGCAGAGTCCTGCGATTAAAAATACTGAATGATTCATCCAGTCACAGTGCATAAATGACTCTTAGCCATGTCATTTAGCCTCGCTGCATTAACTCGCCTCGATGTTCTCCCCCGTCCCCGCCGATCAGTGGTGTTGGACGACTCGAAGCGCGTGGCCAAGCGGCGTCTGATCGAGGAGAATCGACAGAAAAGAAAGAGGGAGGAGATGGTGCGGACGCTGCAGACGAGGCTGGAGCCAAACACGGCAGAGTGGGAGCTGATCAGGATGGTAACCGAGGCCCACCGGCAAACCAACGCCCAGGGCGCCAGCTGGAAACAGAAGCGCAAGTTCCTGGTAAGCTTTTACTTCGGAGCAGACAGCCTCCCGGCACAGCACTGTTGCGTAATAGAAATGTTTGACAAACAAAGTCAATAGGTGGGACATGTTCGGTTCATGGGTGGCTTAGTATTAGTTTAGACTTAGTATTCTTTGCAGAAAGGTTTAACATCATGCTGGCCTGTATCCCCTGTGATCTTCTCACAAACAAATATATTTCTTATGTCTCTTACTATCACCTTACATTGTCAAATTCTCTTCCCCCCACCCAAAGAGGTTTTAGCCAGCCCCAAAGGAAAATACCCAGCACCAAAATGACAAGAATTGAGAATAAAAATAGCAATTCAAATCCTCTCTAAATGTGTTTTAGAAGCAATTTACCAAACAACCGTAAACAAGCAGAACATAAACTTGAATTTGAGAGCTGATCTCAGTTTTATCTCCAGAGTCAGGCTGTACTGGACTCTCCTGGTGATGTATTCAAATATTAATATTATTATTTTAACCACTTTTATTCATTGGGGTTTTATTTACTCAAGCATGATATACATGTTTGTTTATGGAATTGTCAGAAATAACCGTAAAATGCATAGGATTCTGTCAAATAAGGTAACACAGATTGCCTTTACTGTACGCGGACCGATGATGCTCACTGCTGTGCGTAGATTTTTTCCACAGTTTGTTTGTCAGATTACAGAAACAACTACTTTCCAGTTTTTATGAAACTTTTTGGAAGGGTGTAGCATGGGCCAAGGAAGAACCCATTACATTTTGGAGCTGATCCGAATAACGGGGCGGATACACAAACGATTTGTAACTTTCGTTAACATAGCGAGATAGGGCATTTGTGCTGCATTCATGTGGTGTCTGAGAAAATGAGTTCCCCGACTGGGAGAGTTCATTAACATTGTGAAAAAGGGCATGCCTTGGCGGAGATCCATTCTAGTTCTAAAATGTTCCGCCCACAGTATGTTCAAAGTTGCTTTCACTTCAAAAACCAAGCGAATGCATGACAGAAGGCGACTACTTTTCATTTTCAAAAGAAAGCATTTTGACAGCACTCCTTTTCATCAGCAACTCGCTCTGTGCCGTCCCATGTGAATCGGTGCCACGAGCACATGCATGTGTCTACATCACAGATACCTTCAGACACTGTCAGATGCAACCAAGGCAAAACTTTAAAAGAAGGTGACTGTTGTCTGCACCAATCACCAACTTCCACATGAAATAAGGCAAAATTACAAGACATTCAATCACATTTCCACTACTGTAGATTACACGTGTCAAACTCAAAGCCCGCGGGCCAAACCTTGCCCCTTGCGGGTTTTTATCCGGCCCGCATATCAACTTAGTTTCACAATAAATTGAATCTAGTTGTGCGCCAAATTCCAAAAGACATAAAAACTGTAATTACGTGACGGTCAAAGCAGAAATTTGCCGACTTTGAAGCTCAGAAATTCCCCAAGAAGCAGAGAGTTTTCACATTCAGGCTGTGAAACTGGCTGCTCTGAGTCGGCTGTGTGGAAGCCTGCTTTTAAAAACGTAATCATTGTTTTGCTTGATTTGCTATGGAACTTTTTTGCCGACTTCTGTAAAAATGCGACAAAAGTCGGAAAAAGGTGTCAGAAAAAGCAAGAAAAATGCGACAAATGGCAGAAAAAAAAGCGACATGCAGTAATACAGTCAAAGATATTTGACTTTCTCAATAAAAGCATGTCAATAAACTCTACATGTCTGGCCCTTGATGTAATTTTCATTTCCCAGTGGTTTGACACCCCTGCTATAGATAGAGATTAAGATCAAATACAACACTCTGTAGTAACAGTATCATCCAAGAGACATCTATAATAGATGTATGTAGATTTCTGTATAATGAATGCAAACCAATGTTTAACACTGAGAAGCAACTGTCAGATTCCAGTATTTTAAAAGCCATTAATAACAGCAGCCACAATAGAGTAGTAAATTCCCATGCATAATCTTGTAAACACCACGTCACTGTTAAATGTCAGTACCTAATTTAATAGATGTTACAACTGTTTTTTTTTTTAATATTTAATTTGGTTCGTCATCCATCATAACATCTTGCTGATGACCCCCCCCCCCCCACCCTCGCAGTCATTCAATCAACCAACATGTCAGTAGCAGCAGATCAACAAATGGGTAGCCCAGGCAAGAGCAGCGAAGCACATACAGGTTGCCGGAAATGGGCAAAAAAAAAAAAATATACACATACAACAATAAAACAATAAAAAAAAAGAAGTAAATAAATACATAAATCAAAGCATTATGCTTCCTATACCTGCATATTGATATTCATATAATGTGCTACTATTGCAACAACCTTCTAAACTGACTACACATGTCCACTTCGTACTGCAACATGGCTCTTCTAATCGTCTTTACATTACCCTGTCTTACCATCTGAAGTCTTTAGGGCTGCCCCCTCTCAGTCCATTAGCCAACTAAGAGTTTCGGATATTCTGGCCAATAAACAAGCAACCGTTTCAATAGTGTGACGTGTGTTTACAGCGTTTGATGCGTTTGACAAAGTGCAGCGTGAAAGCCAACCAAACCAAATGAGAAATGCAGCAATGTTGGTACACCCCCGAATCGCACCGATTCTGCCGAGCTATAGGTGTGAAAAGGCCCTTAGTCGACGAGGATTTCTTTAGTCGTTTTTTTTTATGCTTTTTCATGCCAAATGACTTATTTCCAAGAAACTTATGAGCATGTTTCTGGTAAACATGACTCTTTGTGGAGAAACTGAGTTGTACAGATGGTAAAAGGACTGCATTAATATTGCACTTTTCTCGTCTTAAACGCCCACTCAAAGCTCTTAACGACCACTCAAAGCACACAGATCTGTCAATTAAATTGAAATTGATTAGTTGACAAAGTCATGAGTGTTGCGGCGCCCTGGTAGCTCACCTGGTTGAGCATGCGCCCCATGTACTAAGGCTCAGTCCTTACTGCAACAGCCGTGGGTTCGATTTCAACCCACGTCCCTTTGCTGCATGTCGTCCCCCCTTTCCTTTCCTTAGCTGAGCCAAAAAGCAAAAGAGTTCGTCGACTAAGAATTTCTGTTCTCCTGTCTACTACCCATACTGTCTTTTATAGACCAGTGGTATTTAAATTAGTTCCAGACTCAGTCTCCACATGACAACAGCCTGCAAACATTATCAAATGTCAGGCTTTTCTTCTAATAGTCAGTGTTTCACTTCAGCCTTGGAGAAACTGTAAAATAAGTAAGAACGTAGTGTTAAACAAATGTAAAGAAATTCTAAACTCAAAAGTCAACTCACAAGTTATCATTCAGCAAACTTGCTCAAATCTGTTATTCATTTAAAATTTTCCATGAATGGTTGTGTGAACCGCGTGATGTCTTGTTTCCAGTCGGATGACATCGGCCAGGGTCCGATGCTGCCCACCGCCGAAGGAGATAAGGTGGACCTGGAAGCCTTCAGCGAGTTTACCAAGATCATGACCCCCGCCATCACGCGCGTCGTCGACTTTGCCAAGAAATTGCCCATGTTCTCAGAGGTAGGTTCAGTGGCTGCGTGGTTTAAACCTTTTTAACACTCGTGTTTATCTGCTATCTGCTATAAGCTGTGCCACCCCGGGCCTCCCTTCTAGCCCCGCCCCTAACTGGGTTACTGCAGTCAAGTAACCTAGTGTTACTTTCAGGCCAAGGGGCACATCATTACATGTACCTGTTTTTGTTTCTTGTTGTTTGCACCTTATGTTTCATTTGTTTGTTTTGCACCGGGATCCAGGGAAACACAATTGTGTTCCTCTATGTACTGTACTGTAAACAGATGGATGACATTTAAGTCTCTCTTGTCTCTCTCTTATTAACTACCTCTTACAGGTTAAGTTTGAAAGCAAAAGCCAAGTTAATTAATAGCACATCCACTGTGTAGAGCTCAACAGTGACCGCCCACTTTTTGAACGGCTCTAGTTCCAGAAGTGATTTTCCCCATACAGTTGCTCCATTGACGTTTCATTAAATGCTTATATAAAGCGTTTTAAGCCTGGAACCAAGCCAACCAGCAACAAGATGAATCGTGACCATAAAAAATTTGATTTGGTGCAAAAAAAAAAAAAATTTTGAAAAAAAAAAGGCAAAGGTACAAGACTGTGAACAGAACAAGGTTATTATAAGTTTAGCATTTTTCATTAATTTTTATTTTTATTTCGTGTTGACTTTTTGAAAATGCTTAGTTTTAGTTTAGTTTTTATTAGTTTTAGTCTTAGTTTTAGTCTTTTTTTGTAATATGGGTTATTTGTCAGGGATTCAAAAAGGTCAGAAAAAGTACTGTATAATAATAACTCAACAAAAACATCATACAATTTTAGAAATATGTATTCACAATGTATTCAACAATAACACCAGTACATAAAATGTAGCCTACATATGGTCATAAATATGTATACAGTCTACACAAGACGTCGCAGTAAGTGCAAAATGTGTCGTGTGCCAGGAAAAAACCTAAATAGCCAACAGACTAAAGAAGACATACATGAACAGGTGTTTTGAACTTTGGTTTGAGTAAAGTGGTGAACTTTTTGAAGTCAATCGACTCACAGCTGTGTAGACATCCTAGCCTCGTGAGACCGTCCTAATCTAATCAGTCTGGCATCTTGAGATAGAGAAAATTTGGAGCCGTTCGCCAAACGACCGACCAATCAGTGTTGGTTTTGAGGTGGGTTTAGGTGTGACGAAGCAAGAAGCGACTGTTCAGTCTAAACAACGTGGCGGCTTCCACGGATGAGATGAGCGTAGCTGTCGTGCAAGTTTTATCCGAATTAGAAAGTATTCCTTCATTGAAAGAAGAGCAAAAAACGGCACTGAAGGCTTTTCTCGGAGGAAAAGATGTTTTTGCTCTTCTCTCGACTGGTTTCGGCAAGAGTTTGATATATCAACTGGCTCCGCTAGTCGTGAAGAAAATTAGCCTCGTGAGACCGTCCTGATCTCGCAAGCTATCTGGCGGAGTCAGGTTAGTGATAGACAGATGGTTTATCCAATCAGCTAACCAGTATTTTCGCCCTTTCCCAACAAGGAGTTGGGAAAAGTTCTCCAACGGAAAGTTCCCAGATGGATATGCCGAGCAAATGCGAAGCAATCCATCTGGCGGAGTCAGGTTATAGACATCCCAGTATCAATACACATATTAACCCACGCTTCCTCCCGCTTTTGGTGTTCCTGCGTATTTACTAAGTAGCAGCTATCGGGTCGCCGGTGAAAGCCTTCCTGTAGTGTTCTCTGTCCTTCTGTTGTCTCTGTCATGCTGCCTGGCCCTGTACCCATACATCCATGCCCGTAACGTTACCGGGGTTAGCTTCTGTTTCAGGGAAAGGGGGTTTTGCGTTCTCCTTTACCTTGTTAAGGTAAGTTAGGTTAGCCTCCTTGTGTGCGCTTCTCAAATGTACTTTCAAATTCGTGGGATTTTTCCCTTTAATAAATTGTCCACATGTTGCTTTTATCTGACACAGTCATAATCAAATAGGACTCTGCCGCTTTCTTCCGACTTTCGGTACCGCCATGATGGCGAGGGCCACAGACATGTTGTGTTCAATTTGACATGGAATGTCGGAATTTCTGGGTTCCCAGTCGGAAACTATACGTGTCTATGGGAAATGTCATGGTCGGAAAGATATAACATATATCTTATATAGATATATATATATTTGCTCTATGAAAGACATCGACAAAGACGAAAACTAAGGACATTTACTCGATAATTTTATTTTAGTTAGTTTTGCAGACAGACATTACAGTTTTAGTTTAGTTATTGTTTTTTTTTGTAATGCCTCGTTTTTATTTTTATTTCAGTTAACGACAATGTTTTTTCCCACCTAGTTTTCATTATTTCATTCGTTTTCATTAACGATTATAACCTTGGAACAGAAGTGATCAAAAATTTCCATGCTAGCAGCTCGCTCTTGCCGTTCTGGGGTTCGCTGGCTGCACTAAATATTTCCATGGTAACAGCAAGCTTCACCAATCAGAGAAGTCACTGTTATGCTTAGGATTGTGGGTAGTGTAGTTGTTCTCTATGACATCGTGACTAAAACGCGTTTTTCTTAAAACAAGGTTGGTTTCATACAGACTTGTGGCTTTTAAAGGGGCATTAACCTTCATTTCACAAGCTCTTAGCTCGTGGTAAGGGTCTACCATGGATAGTTTGGAATAATCGAAATTCTTATAGGGAAAGAATAAATGGGATTTTCCCTTCCGGAACCACATATTTGGTATAGTATAGTATTCCCCCGAATGCGTGGAAGACAGCTAACGGCCGTCCTGGATGTTACTATTTCAGAGTGTAGGGTAACGTTAGCAAGTATGTTTTTGGATTTTCGGAAATTCCGCCTGTTGTACCTCATTTAGGCCGGATGTCCGTTCCTTTGTGTTGGCTTTCTAACCTCCGGTGGATTTCTGAGGACTATGGTTAACTGCTCCTCAGATCTGTGCAGGGTAAATCCAGACAGTTAGCTAGACTATCTGTCCAATCTGAGTTTTCTGTTGCACGACTAGAACAACCTTTGAACGTCCACCTTCATTGTGTCCGGGGCTTAGCGCCGCCCAAGACGAGTGTGATTGATTTAAAGAAATGGCAATAAACCAGAGCATGTTTCTCTCCCATCCCGAAATGCTGTGTGGACTAGCCAGACCCTCCTCCGCAGCGCTGTGGAGGAAGGTCTGGCAATGTGAGACTAACTCTACACTGCAACCCAAGAACATGCGGTTTCTTTGTGTCCATGTATTCTACATGGTGAAGATGCTGGGACATGCAGTCTTTGAGCACAAAGTCAAGTGCATGTTAGGAGCCTTTTACAGGGTTCTCATTGAAAACAAGTCCATATCAAAGGCAGCAAAAAGTTAAAAAAAAAAAAACAATCTCTGGTTCCTTTGTGGTCATTTTTGAATGCACTTTATTGTTCAACTTTGGACTCTTAAATAAAAGACAGACACCAAGTAGGGAAAGCAGGCAGTGATTTCAGACACAGCTTCTGTTTTGTGGAGTGGCATGTGGCATGCTTCTCGTTGACTCGAGACTCGTCTCATGAACACTGTTAACCAATTAACGCTTGTTAACCTAAAAAAAACTGTTGATTGGGTACTTCCTCTTCCTGCAGCCTTTGTCATGCTGCTTGTCAGCGCTTATTACACCAAATCATAATGAACCCCTTCCCCATCTTCCCACCTCTCTCTCTCTCTCTCTCTCTCTCTCTCTCTCTCTCTCTCTCTCTCTCTCTCTCTCTCTCTCTAGTCTCTCTCTCTAGTCTCTCTGGAGGATGTGATGACTCATCGCTCACTGATATTGCTCTGCTCTCTACAGAAACGTGTGCGTCCTCGTCTGCGTTTTCACCAGACTGAGTGCAGCCATCATGTATAATGTAGGGGCAGTTACATAAAGTGTGGCAGGGGACTTGTTTAGGAAACAGAAATAGAAAATAACCTTTTCTTTACAAGGAGGTACTCAAAGATAGCAGCACAGCAGGCTGTAAAAGTTAACATCAACACATTAACCCTTCATACAGGTTATTTGGTGAACCGGGTTAGCGAACAGTTGCCTATTTACACATCCAGCAACAATAGGAGTGCAGCTTTTGCATTCACTTGAGTCATGTTTCTGAATCCAATATACGCTCTCCTTTTTGCTTTGTTTTGGTCTCCTCTAAGTTGTTTGGTGTAACAACCAGTAACTGAGAAGTGTTTTCAATCAGTAGCGACCTTTTAGATTGAAATTCTGTCCATGTCATTTTCTTGTTGATCCATTATTTCCTGATGACCTGGTGTGTTCCGGTGTTTCCCAGCTGCTTTGTGAAGACCAGATCATCCTGCTGAAAGGCTGCTGCATGGAGATCATGTCGTTGCGCGCCGCCGTGCGCTACGATCCGGACAGCGAGACGCTGACGCTCAACGGCGAGATGGCCGTGAAGCGCGAGCAGCTGAAGAACGGCGGGTTGGGCGTGGTGTCAGACGCCATCTTTGATTTGGGCAAGAGCCTGGCTCAGTTTAACCTGGATGACTCGGAGGTGGCTCTGATGCAGGCGGTGCTGCTCATGAGCTCAGGTGAGGAATAAATAATTAGTGTGATATGGTGCTCATGGAGAGACTTAAAGATCTCGATATTTAAACTAACCTAGTTTTCTTATTCACGTTCCCGTTACTTCTGATGTTGTTGCTGACAATCGTGGTCGTACAAGTTTTAGTTTTAGTATTTTGGGTTTCTGATTCTCACCTCGCTACTTTACAGTCAGCAGAGTTTTTCTCTAGCTTAGAACAAAAGAAACTGGCAAATACAGAATAAAATATTGAATAGCTGACATAAATAATACAAGGAGAGAAGGCTTTGCTGCTTTAAAAGGGCCCATATAATGCTTATTTGCAGGTTCATATTTGTATTTTGGGTTTCTACTACAACATGTTTGCAAGCTTTAATGTTCAAAAAAACATATTTTTTCTCCTACTGTCTGTCTGAATATACCTGTATTTACCCTCCGTCTGAAACGCTCCATTTAAGCGTACCTGTCTCTTAAAGCCCCACCCTCCCGATTGGTCAGGGTTTCCAGGTCTTCTGCATCTGCGCTCTCTCTGAGTCTCTGCACGGTCATTGCAGCCGGGGAATGACTGCACCGGGGAATGACGCTGTAGTGGCTCTTTCTACCTATATATACAGTAGTATAGTTGTGACATGGAAATCTCACTTTTTACAATATGGTACCTTTAGCTGATTCATAAAATACCCTTTTGGTATCTTATCTGTACACCGATGTCATACCATTCTGTAAGAACAAGGAGTTGTGTGTCTACATACACATCAAAGGTTAACACCAGTTTTACACATCCAGATCAGAAAGAAGAAAAAAAAATCATCATCCCATCAAATGTTTGTCAGTACAGGCCTTTCTGCCTGTACTGACAATGGTCAGAAAATGCTTAATTAATAATAAAACCGGTTTTCCATTTTTTATATTATATCTCCTTATAGGGCTGCTCGATTCTAGAAAGAATAATGATCACGATTATTTTGCTCAATATTGAAATCACAATTATTTAACACATTTACTCATTGACTTTTGGAAAGATGTTGCAATTATTGAACTTAAAAAAACTGTGAAAAAGTTAAACAAATCAACAATGAAAACACCTTGAACTGTTTTTGTGATCATTAGGAGCTGAAATCATAATTGTGATAACTAACAATTTTGGTCAATTGCACAGCCCTATCTTCTCATGGTTTTTAGGGTCATCTCATCACAAGACAAGAATACAACTAGATATTAAGGCTTTTTTGTAAGAGAGTTACTTTCTGCTCCAAGATGAGGTGGAAATGTTGCAGAAAATGTAACTCTTCCTCTCTTTCTTCTCGCCCCAGACCGGTCGGGGCTGACCAGTACGGAGAAGATAGAGCAGTGCCAAGAGGCCTACCTGCTGGCGTTCGAGCACTACATCAACTACCGCAAGCACAACATTCCCCACTTCTGGCCCAAACTGCTGATGAAGGTGACGGACCTGCGCATGATCGGAGCTTGCCACGCCAGCCGCTTTCTCCATATGAAGGTGGAGTGTCCGAACGAACTCTTTCCCCCGCTCTTCCTGGAGGTCTTCGAGGATCAGGAAGTGTGACTCGAAGAAGGTTAAAAAGCACGGCACCCCTTAAAAAGAACCCTGGAAGGAAATAAATTAGGGGGTGTTTGTGGCAGAGGTGGAAGTGTGGGGTAAGAACAAGAGTGGGGGAAAAAAAAACTGGATTTTTTTTATTTTTTCAGGGGGAACATGCCCTGTAAACTTCTTTTTGTCCCTTTTTTTCTGTAACACCCTCAAAAGGTCCAGCACCTCCCACCAGCAAACTTACATCGACATCACAGATTTAGATTCCTGACACACTGCCGTGAACGCACAGTGCAAACATATGCAAACACAAATCTCGTCCGTTAACTCCTCTTGCACCTCAGCTGTACTCTGCGCCTACACAATTGCAAACGGAGGGGCTTGTTTATGTCTCTACGCCCTCCACACCCACCTCACACCTCAAAATAGTTTCTTTATTTATTTTTTTTTACTTCTGGGACCTGACCATTAGCTCCTTAGACGACCCACCCCTCCCACTGCCGTCTCCCATGCATCTCCGCGACTACAGTGGCGCCCTCCGTCCGCCCCGTGCAGCCCGGCCCACAGTCAGCTGAATCCCTACCCCCCCCCACACACACACACACACACACACATACAGACCTCTCTAACTCTCTCTGTCTCACATACTCTACACACATGATATACGCGCGCACAAAGTGCTCAGTGGTGTTTTAAGCCCCCAACGTCTCCTTCCAGGCAGCGCTGTGACTGTTGACTTCAAGGCACCTAAACCTAACCATAACCATAACCATTGCCTAATCCTAGTGCCTTCCAGACAGCGCTGCCTGGAAGGAGACGTTGGGGGCTTAAAACACCGATAAACGCACAAAGCACACCTAGTCCCTACACTCTTACCTCATATGTCGTAAAATGTATTTCCACATTGAGTGGGTGGTGGTAGTCTATTGAGAGAACATGGTTACCCATGCCTTCAAAACTTGTATATATAATATATAATATTATCATGCTAACATGCTAAACTAACATGGTGAGCATAGCAAAGTTCACTTGCTAAACTTCAGCAATTTAATCAATATGAATCTATTGACTAACAGATTAATATCAACACCTTATACCTTTTCATGCCAAATGGGTAGAGACTAGAGCTTAAAGTGACGCAGCTATAGGCTACATAGGAAGTGTTCCCACTACTTTTATTGCACAGTGTCACTGACTGTACTTAATCATTAACACTGACAAGTAATCTAGAGCTAGTATACCTCTCCAACACATACCTCCTGTTTTCATTACCTCTCACACACACATATTACACCCAGTTGTGTTTTGATGTATTACCTCAGTTTTGTTCCTCATCTCTTCCTCCTCCTCAATAACGACTGGGCCGCACTACACTTCCTCTCTCTGTGTGTGTGTGTGTGTGTGTGTGTGTGTGTGTGTGAGAGAGAATGTGATTACGTCTTCACATCGGAGGCCCTGGCCTGTTAATCCCACTGTAGCCCGCCTCCTTACCTTCCGCCGTCTTGTGATAGGTTCAGCACTGGCAGATGGAGGGGGTGCTGGCGGTAGGAGGGGATGTTGTCACTTACCTCTGCAGGCCCTCCCTCACCTGTACCTGTGTTCAAGTCCTGCTTGAAACCGACAGATTCTACCTCACCTCTCATCATCTCAGTGCAGCTGCCCCTCTGTCTGCGACACACTGACATGAACACATATATACAGTGTATATATATATATATATATATATATATATATATATATATATATATATATATATATATATATATATATATATGTATATATATATATATATGTGTATATATGCATATATATATATATATATATATATATATATACATACAGTATATCGTTGCCACCATAGACCCGTTGCGTGTGCTGCTCTGCCGACAGAGACAGTACAGCAGGTCTTTAAAACGGGCCGTGGATCAACATTTGACAGCTGACATGGCAGACATTTTCTCCCCTTTTTTCCATTTTTATCACACACGAGGGACCAAGAGTCACTTTGGATTCTGTTTTTTTTATTTAGTGACATCACAGTGTGCCGATTGAACTTAAAGGAAACTGTCAGAAGACAGCTGGAAGCTGGGACTCCAGTGGAAGCCATTGTGGTCTGATTGGGTCAAGCCAACAGACTGTTGTGGGTGGTGACTGGGAGAGGAATAAAAGCAGCAAGTGAGTCAGCAGGATTGGCCTGTGGATATGGTTTCATCCCGACCGAGGGGAGGGAAACGGCGAGCCAACGACTTGTTGCGCGTGTCGCTGTGATTTAGGCTACGCCAGCAGCAAAACCACCACACATAAAATGGACACTTGTTTCTCGCGCATACAGTACATCTCCAGATCCTTCCCTCGCCGTCGCAGCAGAAAAGGACACCAAGAAACTTTGTGAGCGACGGCCCTATCCCAGAAACAGTACAATATGAATTGAACACTGCTGAAATGAGCTCCACCAACCATATCCCAAATTGCCATCCACTACAAATAACTATCAGGTTTTTTTCTGTTGCACTAAAACTACAATGTCTGTATCTGTATTAGTAGCCCTGAACCCCTTTCCCGGACATCTTTTCCTGTTCCTTGCCTGTCTTTAGCAGTCTTAACAATATTCTCTGAAATCTCTCACATCTCATAAAAACCACACACGGTCCGTTATCTCTTTATTACCTGTTGAAACCAACAAGGACTGTGAGACCTGGCCTTCAGGCGCCACCACTCTCAGTGTTACTTATCTACGTTGCAAGGTTTTAAAAATAGAACCGTAAGCACTGATAATACATACAGGGATACACACACTTACACACGCAGCAGCAGCAGCACACACACACACACACACACACACACACACAGCAATACATCGATCAAGCAGTACAGTGTCACCCCAGCTGTCTCCAGGCCTGCTGTGTTCGCACCGTACTTTGCTCACTATCACTGTGAATGAAAGCCATTCTGCAACCGGGTCATGGCTCAGACAGGGTACCGCTGGCTTAGTAACTCTGACATGTCAAAAATGTGCCTCACAGAGGTCACTAATACAAATAAACAGAAGCATATATATATATATATATATATATATATATAATATAACCAACATGTATTTATATATATATATATATATATATATATATATATATATATTTAATATATATATATATAAATAACCAACATGTATTTATATATATATATATATATATATATATATATATATATATATATATATATATATATATATACATACATGTTGGATATTGTATGTGGCATTCAAGCTATCAGTGGTAGAATTTACACTACTAGCTCAAATCGGATCATGAATCCGTCATGTAGCAGAGGCTGTCAGAACTCCGTCTCCCCCCAACCGTATTAATATCTGTAAAATAATATGTATGCATAGTTTGCAGTTGACGTCATATTTGCATTATGATGCTTGTTTTGCCTTGTGGATGATCACCAACTAACCCCTTCAAAGTTGATCCCACCTTTTGCACACCTCTTAATCACTTCAGATAGCACAAGAAGTACCTTAAGCAGAGATACACCCCCCACCCCCACCCCCCTCTGTTTTGGGAGTACAGATGTGAGATCAGGTCTGGTCCGCATAGCTCAATGAATTGAGATTGAAAATTTGAGCTGGTGGCACAGCTGCTCTGAGTGACTCTCTCTCTCTCTCTCTCTCTCTCTCTCTCTCCCCCTCTCTCTCTCTCTCTCTCTCTTTCAGCCAAATGATCACTGGTGAAATCCTCCCCCATGTCCTCTTATAAAAACCTACCACACCAGCACCACAGAGCACACTGCCTTCAGCCATGATCAGTTGCACCAGCACAGCAGAGAGACAGACCAATAGTCCCCATCCTCCTCACCTAAAAGCCATTTTTAACCTGGACATCACTGCTAGCTATGACAATGCTATGTTCAGACAGCAGGCGAATCCAATTAGTGCTTCATCTGATGGGATAATAGTGCCGTTTTGTTTTTTTTATCGACTTGGACACTATGTTTGTTTACTGTCAATATGACCTTGTTGTCATAGCGACAAGGCCATGCGGCACACGGTGACGAAGAACGCGTTTTCCGCATGACCGACGACTCGAGATGCTTCAACAAACTAATGACATGGAGTGCTCATTCCAACTTGAATGGCTTCATTGCCTCCTTGCAGTGCATTCATGAGAGAAGGCATTTATGAAAGTTTTTTTTTTTTCTTTTCTTTTTCCTATAAGGGATATTTAAATTCAAACTAGAAAACTGGATTTGCTCTGCGTGTTTGAGCATAGCCTTGGTGGTGGTACAGGGTGCAGTTTTGCAGCCAAAGCCACAGAGTCAAAAACCGACACCACGCCACCGCTTGAGGCTAGAAGAGGTACAGCTAGGGCATCGACAGTTAAGTTTAGGCACCAAAACGACTATAAATTTAGGGGAAAGATCAGGGTTTGGATTAAAACACTCCAGAGGAATGAACACGCGTTTCCTGGTTGAAAGTACTAAAGGTCCCATGGCATGAAAATTTCACTTTATGAGGTTTTTTAACATTAATATGAGTTCCCCCAGCCTGCCTATGGTCAGTGGCTAGAAATGGCGATAGGTGTAAACCGAGCCCTGGGTATCCTGCTCTGCCTTTGAGAAAATGAAAGCTCAGATGGGCCAATCTGGAATCTTGCTCCTTATGAGGTCATAAAGAGCAAGGTTTCATATCTTTTCCCTTCCACTTCTATTCTGGCACCCCCCAACGTTCCCATTCTAGTCCCTAGTTTCTAATCCTAACCCCTAATTTACAACCCGATCCCAGTACGCTTTCTGTATTTATTTCACTCTGTCCTCTTATTATGCAACTCCTCCTTCCTTCCCACACACACACACCCAAAGAAACCTGTCCCCAACTCATGTTAGCACCCTTTGGTGGAGATGGTCGACGATCCATGCAGGAATATGTCCACACGTGGAATGTAAAATACTGAAATTGTACGATTAAAGACACGATGTGAAGTTCCACACTCATGTTGTTTTTGATGTTGTCGATGTTGCTTTCGTTGTGCACCAAGTGTTCGTTGTTCTGCTAATGCTAAGGGTGGATGCGTTTGCATGTGGGGGGGTTCAAAAACCGCGAGCGTGTGACAGACTGCTACTGAGAAGTCATTTTTCTTTAATATAGTATGTTTCTAAAAGACTTGTGGTGCGAGGACTGAAAACCCCGAGCGATCTAAAGCGAGAGATGAAGTGACTTTTTCTCTGTCTCTCTCTCTCCGAATTTTTTTTATGTGGTTATTAATTTGCATCTAATTTTCTTGGTAAGTGAGTGTCTGTCTATCTGTGTTGATGCTTTACTGTGATAAAGTGGCTGTATATGTATTTTCAGAACATCGTTGGTGTCGTAACTAGTTCTCAAATGTCACCCAATGGCCAGGGTTTGAATCACCGTCAGCTCAGCTGAAAACTAAGTCCGCAGAGATCTTTAAAACGGCCTGCTTTTCCATTTCTGGGAAATGTAATCAGATTTAGCATTTGAACTTTTTTTAGTTGCCTTATTCTGGTGTTATCTGTACTGAAATGTGTTATGCATTCATAAAAACACAAATTAATTTTAAGGAATAGGCCCATTGGTGACATTACATTATCTGATAAGAGTTTTGGCACTAGCGCTAGCTCTGAAATGTTTATGCTAGCACTTTAATATACGCTATGTTATCATAGGCGACTTGCGTTATTCCAAGTATAACCTTTTAGGAACACAAATTTGCGAGTGGTTTGGATTCATAATGTAGATTTTTAACAAATGACTTCTAAACAAAATCCACAAGTTTTGAAGCCTGCGTTTGGGTATTTCCGCCTTTTTTGTCAGCCTCCACCACCGCTGCCTGTGATAGGCTGAGACACTGGAAACAGACCCTAAGTACTCACTTCGTTTTTGAGCCTTGAAATCTTACCGAAGCAAAGGTTATCGTCGTTTTTCCTACAAGACGCAATCGTTTTCCTTAAATCTAGTTTCTATCAGCAATTAGAGGAGCCGCAGCTAACTCGCTAATCAGCTGCTACTTGTAATATGTAAACGGAACAAATTACACTCCCTATCATGTGGTAGTTTAATGTCAATTCAGGTTCAGGGAGCATAGCTTTTTGGCATATGATATAGCTGGAACTGAATCAGGAACTGGAAATCAATGTTTTGTTGTATTTGCTCCCACATTTAAGCAATGAGCTTGTCTACAAACATGATTTCTTCACACAAATTACGTTGTGTGTCCTGCCGATGAAGAACCAGCCACAGGGCTTCCTCAACAGCTCACGTTCACACATAACAAGACAACATATTGTTTTCTTCAAACCCTTAGCATGCACATTTCTTAGTCTGATGGCTGATCCCATCTCTCATACTGGGTAAGGTGGATCAATGGGCCAAAGTCCCATAGAAGGGGTGTCATTTCCTCTAAGAAACTATCGCTAACTTCACAGAACATTTCAACTACAGTTTCACTTAATACTTTCAACAATGAATACATTTGATTTTCTGAAGAAAAAAAAATGCCTCATGATTCAGTACAAATTTTCAATACCTAAGGAGTAAATCTCATCACTGTCAGGGAGCCAATAAGCACGCAGCATGCTTCTACTAAGATCTAATAATGCTGGTGATTGGCTGTCTAACGTTACACCTCGTAGAGGCACGCAGGAAAAACTCTACGTAACAGAGACGGGGCTCACGAAGTAGGAGCTGAAAAATGAATACAATTATTTTTCTTTAAAGCTTATTTTTGGGCTTTTCTGCCTTTAATTGACAGGACAGCTAGGTGAGAAAGGGGAGAGAGAGAGAGGGGGAAGAATGCAGGAAATCGTCACAGGTCGGACTCCAACCTTGGACCTCTGCGTCGAGGCATAAGCCTCTCAGTACATGTGCGCCTGCTCCACCCACTGACCCAACCCGACCACAAATAAAATGATTTTTGAACAATACCCATCCCCAGTCACTGAATACTTCCACTAATACCTTTGTTTTTCTTAGGGACTGTACAACAATTATTGTTGTGGGGAGTTGAACCTTATGTTTGACTTTTGTAACATTTTAATGTAGGCATTTAATATAGGCTTTGCCAAATCCATTATCCAATTAGTTGAACTGAAAGTAAATGATGCTGAATCTTGCTTTCCACAGTTGCTCGGCATGTTGCGATGTATAAATCTGCCATATATTAATCTCAATGGCGTGACAAGAATATTTGCTTTTGATGGGAAAGAAAAGGCTCACCATCGAGTAGAGAAACAAAACAAAATCACAAAATAGAAACCAAAAGAACTGCTTTGTGCCAGTGTAGGCTAAAGGAGGCAGAGTGCTCAGTTTTAAGCAAAAGAAAATCACCAGCGGTTGCAAGGCAAAATATGGAACAGGACCCAACAGTGGTCTAAGAAGGATTCAAATGTGGCCCTGAATAAAAACCGGCGGCTTGAATAGTTTTTGTTGGAACAATTCAGTTTGGAGATCCTGGACCAAGCCTGAAAAAAGGAAACGCTCAAAATGTGTTGCAGAGGGAGCGCAGGTTTGAATCCAACCTGCTGCCCTTTGCTGCGTGTGCTCCAGCCCCCAAGAAACAGCTTTGAAGAGAGACGTTATCTTCTTTGAGCCTTCAAATCTCTCTCAAGTGCAAATATGCAATCACACACTTCTGTATGTGTACTTTATTACAGGCCAGTACATTGTGCCTTGAACAAGAAAGGTTTAGGACCCAACGTCCCAAACTACTATTCCCATGACAACAATGTCCTCTCTTGTTTTTGTTCTTTGCTTCCTGCAGCTCCCTTTCACAGTGACTTGTTGCAGTAGCACACAACCCGGACCTAATTAGCGTATATCCAAGCGACATCATGTGAGGCCCGGCACACGCAGTAGGCTATTTCCTGTTTGCGAAGCAGCCATAATCTTTTGGCACAGCACAGCGTTGAATGTAAAGCTGAGTGAGGTTGAAGGACCCCCAGACTCCAGAGAGTTTGATAGTGTATTTCATAATGCTGTTTGGGGGTTTGTCATTTGCACGGTTGTTGTATGTCTTGTTTTTTTCTGTGACAAATCATTCATGGCACAATCAGAGAATGGCATCTCAATGGCTCAAAGCTGTTTGTGTTTGTGGCTGACATTCATTTTCAACAGTATAAAATGATTTGATATCAATTTGCCTACGTTGCCTTTTGTGCAGCTGTATGAGAATCTGACTTTCAGTACGCTCCGTAGGCCCAACAGCATCACACGTTTCATTGGTCGATGAAGTATATCTGAAAGATTGTCTTTTCAGAACATATACTAATCATGTCACATTGATTTTATTTACATATTGACACTCTGTATTAATGCTGCACACATTTTCTTAAAGGAGAATTCCGGTCGATTTCAACACGTAGCTTTGTTGTTAGAGTGCTGTCAGTAGCGAGAAAAACGAAAACAATCGGTGTTGCCTACACCGTGTTATACAAACTACAAACTACAACACCGAAAAGAGATAACAACAAAAATATGTATTAATTTAATGATTAAATAAGGTAGTGGCTCCAAACTTACCTCAATTATAACTTGTCTCCTGCTAGTTGTACTACAGCACTTACTTTAAAAAAAAAAAAGCATATGCCTATTTCTGAAAGTATTTTTGTATCTCTTTTCGTTGTTGTAGTTTGTAGACGGTCCCAAAGCACTCCTTGCAGTATCAACACCGGAACTAAACAGAGCTGAATTAGCACAACTTTTATGCATTTCTTTCACATCTACTGCAGTCAGATTCACTGTGTTCACTCGGAAGGAATCACTTCACATGGGTAGGCACTTTTAATGACATTTTGAACATGTTAAGAGGCTAAAAGCACGTTTAAAACTTGCCCTGTTTCAGCCTCCTGGGTGCAAACTGTAGCAGGAGGATTACATGGTGTAGGCAACAGCGATGGTTTTCGTTTTTCTCGCTAATGACAGCACTCTAAATTTACAAACAACAGAGCTACTAATATTAGAGGAAAAGAGACGGAACGCATTGGCAGAAGTGCAATCTCGGAACCCATCAGCTATTGTCTGACGAGTTAGCTTTTTAAAAAATGTATCTGCGTATGCAGAGAAACAAGACGTCGCCTCTTAACTCCATTCTCGCGTCTCAAGTTGCTTATAACTGCTGTAAACTGTAAACAATGACCGACGCATGGAAGAAGAAGCCTTGGCCTGGATATCAGCTGGCTATACTCTGGAACCCCCGGAATATTGGCTGTTGCACCCAGAGGCTAAATCGTCGGAACATCTGTCGCCGCGGGAACTTCCGCCGGATGTCCCTGGCCTTGCAAAACTCAATTGGTTTCGTGAAACCAATACACTGGTAAGAGCAAATGAGGTTTAAGCATGTATCTAGCTAATTTAAATAGCTCACGTTACTGTGTTGTGTGAACAGTTAACTTCATTTAATATTGTACGTGGCGTTTTCTTTCTCCTATCCCAGAATGTATGTGTGGTGTAGCCAGACCTTACTCCACAGCGGTGTGGAGATAGGTCTGGCAAACGGGACTAGAAAAACAGCCCCATGCCAAAAGTGTTTTCCCTGTCCATTATGTGGATTATGCATTACCAGTTGCTACAGAGAATAATACAGTACTACAACTATAGCTGCTGAACCCCGTTTTAAGTCTGAGACGACTTGACAACACAGTTTGGTTAAACGTAATACTACAAACGGATAATATGACTCCAGCCTTTTCCATTCAGACATCAGTTCTGACATAATCAGACAAACCAGAATGAAGAAAGAATCTAAATTACTACATGCAATCACTTATGTTATGCTCCAAATGACCCTTCTACCTACAAAGCTCCCAGTCTGTTAAAGGACAAATCAAGTATGATACACAGTACCAAACTGATTTGATAAAACGCATCAAATACAGCCATGAAATTGAATTGTTCAAATTTTTTGCTCTCCCTGTTTTCAATTTTAAAATAGTGAAAAAGTATAAAGTAGCAAAAGTATGCATGTCATTTGCTACTGTATATGGAATTAAAAAACATTATTGAATGTATTGCTGCCAATTATTGTACCGTATACGGTGTGCACAGTCTATGGGTTTTTATGGTTCAATTTTCCTAAATTTAGAAACAGACTACTAAATCATTTCATACTCTGAAAGTCATGAAAGCCAGTTGATGTCAATTTAGTTTTAGCGATGTTGTGGAGGTAGTGATGTAACACTGAGCAGCAACAATGAGCCCCCCCCCCCCCCCTCCTCCTCCTCCATCCCCTCCCCTTCCAAAAAACACAGAAGGTCACAGCTAGTACAGAGCAGACATGCCGCATACTGGCGTGTGTGTGTGTGTGTGTGTGTGTGTGTGTGTGTGTGTGTGTGTGTGTGTGTGTGACATCCATTACAGATTGTTCCCCTCCACTAAAGGAAAAGTGCTTTCAGCAAGGCTCTAAAAATAGAACAGTAAGTTTTGATGATGATGTTCATATCTACTGACATTCCATTCATGTATATATATTTATTTCCTTATAATTTTATATTAATTCTTATAATCCTTTTCCCCTGTTATCCAAAGTAGAGCACATGCTTTCACCCACATTCTTGAATCTGATTCACATGTTGCTATGTTAAGAACACAGGATTTAATTACAAAACATGTTTTATCATCATGTTTGCAGTTGGTAAGACAAAATTATTATCCCTCATCTGAGATCAATATATTATCTGAAGTTAGAACCTTGATGGGACAAAACCCATTATCTACTGAAATGCTCAAAAATAATGTTGCTAATCCTCCAGTTTTCCCCTTTGGTTTCCCCTTAAAGGAACAGCTTTGACATTGTGGGAAATACACGTATTCCCTTTCTTGCCAAGACTCCGTTAAGAAGATAGATAGCACTATCATGTCTGTATGGTAAATATGAAGCTCATATCAGCAGCCAGTTAGCTTAGCATAAAAACTGGAAACAGCTAGCCTGACTCTGTCCAAAGGTAACAAACACCTGCCTACCAGCACATTTTAAAGTGCCCATATTATTATAAAAAATCACTTTTTCTGGGATTTGGGGTGTTATTTTGTGTCTCTGGTGCCTCCACGCGCATACAAACTTTAAAAAAAAAAAAAAACATCCATGCTGTTTTGAGTGAGATACGGGTTTCTGAATGTGTCCTGCCTTCAGTCTCCGAGTGAGCTGTTCAAAATCTGCACGGCTTTCTACGTAACTAACCGAGACGAGGGGCCTAGCCGTTAGCATGCTAGCACTAGAATGCTAGGTCGTTCTCAATGGCAAAACACTGCTACACCACACACAAATTCACCCTAATCTACAAAATAAATTGTATAGAACTACTTACATGTCCCTGTTCTGCAGGTATTCCACACAAAGTTGGAAGTGCGCCCTCATTTAGAAGAAGTCTCCCAGCTAATCCTGCCTTGTACAGGCCGAAGTTGGAGAAACAGCTAGCTCATGTAATCCTTACCTAGCTACTGCACATGTGCGACTGACAACAAAGATGTTACAGAAGTTGAGAGGTCTCACTCTGTAGCTAAAACAGAGACCTGAACACAATGTGAAACGAGGAGCTGCAGCAATGTGCAGTACAACAAAAATATGGTGTTTTTTGAAAATTAAACCATGTAAACCTATTCTGATACAATCTCAAATTACAATTATGAACCTGAAAATGAGCATAATGTGGCCACTCACAAATTCAATTGAAGCCTCCGCTGGTTGGTTTGAGAGCAAATTAAACAATTAAACAGATGAGATATAACGTGTTAATTAGTGAGGTGGGACCGGTTTGAACAATGTTTGGCTGCACAGATTGAGTTTGTAGTGACCGGGCCACCTGTGGGCTCAGCTAGAGCTTTAAGAGGCTGAAAAATAGATCTACCAGTTAGAAACAAATACCGAGGATCTACATGGTGCCGTCATTCTTCATTCCCCACACACACACACACACACACACACACCCACACACACATCAGACTCCATCTAAACTCTCACACGGCTGCCCCAGCCCCCATAGATTCATTCATGCAGACTGGTGTTATGTAACAGAGTTTTACCCTCGTCTGCTAACAGACATGACCTTGCGTCAACTCCATGCTTCAGACCAGGACACAGATGGAGAGGGAGTGGAATGCAAACTCTCTCACACACACACACACACACACCTTTTAAAAGACCCTTGGCAGAATGTTAGGGATTAAGAGGGAAGCAACAGAGGGGCTGGAACAGGACCAGTGAATGGTGTTTGTTTTGATGGCGAACCATCCACCATGCAGAGGGCATTGACAACTTTCAAAGAGATTAAATTGCACATTTTAAACATTTGCTTTGTGGGTTGTATGTAGATCAGAAGACACTGGTTATGAGGCTTTAGCATAAAGGGGGAAGTCCATTGCTGCAGCTCAGACATTTGTAGTGGTTGTATTAGACAGCAGCATGCTAAAATCAAATGTTTTTCGGTAACTCTTTATAATGGTGCATGAATTATCATGAATTCATGCATGAAAAAGCATGAATTCATTCATGTAGTACTTGATGAACTATCAGTAAGGTACAAGGATTCATAATATCTCATGCACTCGATGGTGTTTTAAGCCCCCACCGTCAACTTCAAGGCACCTAACCCTAGTGCCTTCCATGCAGCTTTTTCATGCATGATTTCATGATAATTCATGTACCAATATTATAAATTGTGACCTCATTTTTCTTGGTAATATATGCATACAGTACATGTGATGGATATGTTAAATGGGATGGAACTCATCTTTAAAAAAATAAATGTACAGTAATGGCCATGACAAACCTAATGAATGGGAGATCAGATGATTATTTTTTGTTGTAGCATATTGTTTGATGGATGCAATGCTTGTTACGGATGTGATGGCTGCGACGCTCGTGAATGAAAAGTCCTAACAGGAAGAGGAAATGGCTTACACATTTTGCCAACGAGGCCTTTGGACTTTTTGTTGATAGTATACTGTGTTCAAGACCGTGTGACAGTATTTCTTTTTTAATTTACTCTTAGTCTCTAGAGGATTTTCTGTTTCATGTTCCTTGTTTCATAGTGTTTGAGTTTCCTGTGCCTGCGCTGTGTGTACCTTATGTGTCCCTGTAGCCGTGCCCAGCATGTCTTCTCTTCTACACCTGTTTTGCGTCTGGCCTCGTCAGCCTGCCTTCGTGTTGCCAGTCCTCGTTGTCTTGTTGGCCAATCACTGTTTCCCTCCATATTCCAGTTCCCTAGTCACTCCAGCTGTGCCTTGTCTTGTGATTAGCTCTTTGTGCATTTATTCTGTGTGCTCCCTTCGTCTGGTGTCGGTCTGTCGTCGTTCTACCTGTTTCTAGTGTTTCACTGTTTCCCAGTGTTCCTGGTTTTTCCCCTGTTTTGGATTGGTTGCCTGCTTGGGCTGTACGTTTATTTAAGTCAATAAATCACTAGTTTGGATCAATGGAAGTACATTTCCAGGATAAAGCCTGACAGGCCTTCGCCCCTCCCCTTCCGCTCTCAGGAAACAACAACAAACTTTAAAATAATAAATAATATCTAAAACCTATAATACATAAGAGCACAGCTAAAAGAATAGTGCATCAGTGCAAGTGCAGAGGACAGACTTAAGTCCACGAGTTCATAAGCCTCGCAGCCTCTGGGAAGAAGCTGCACTTTAGCCTTGTTTTGGCTTTAAGGCTGCGCAGCCTTCTGCCTGAGGGGAGAGGGGTGTATAGTTGAACCCAGGATGGGTGTGTGCTGGATGAGCGGGATCCTTCATGATACCTGAAACCCTGCTTCTGCACCTGTTGATGTAAATGTCCTCCAAGGAAGGGAGGCTGCTGTTTCTTATGTTCCAAGCAGTTTGTCGTTGCAGCGACTTGTTGTCAGGTTTCCATATCAGACAATGATGGAGGATGTCGGTGTGTGCTCTCCACCACACCGGTAAAAGGAGGTCACCACAGCAGGGCCAAGGCCGGTCCGCTTCAGCCTCCTCAAAGTCCAGGCGTTGGCGGCCTTCTTTATGATGTTGGTTGCCCACGTGACGTCGTTGGAGATGTGCAGCCCCAGGTATTTAAAGGTGGATACCGTCTCCACAGCTCGTTTGGGTTAACCCCTAAAAACACTACATACTACACTTCCCATGATGCAACTAATATGGACAAGTACACATTTCTGTTCCCAATTATCCCGAACAGTAGTTGTAGCTGTAATTGAAGCTTCTAGTATTTTTACAATATTGTGATGCGGATGGAACTTGCAATTGGTGACGCTGCTGATCTTAGCACTGGTACAACTATAGTAGTCCGACAGCTCCCTCTACAGGACAAAGTGCTTACTAACATCTATAATACGTGTTAAATGTTTAGATCGAGAAGTAACCTACTGTTCAGTGAACTCATATCAGACAGGACAAAAGACAGTGGCCTCGGTCAACAATCTGGAACTCAGAGCCAGGCGCTGTAAACATTCAGGGCTCAGCCCCAACATGCTCCATTTACGGCAGCTAGATGCACTATTTTTCAAACCATTTGATAATAGAATGCCTAAAAATCTGTACATTATTTGGGGAAAACATGATAGTTGCCAAGGAACAGAATCATCCTGTAGAACCGACTTTCTGTGTTGTATTTAATTGTTCTCCAACTATCTTCATCATTCTGAAACCAGAACACAACAAATAACTCTAGATAACTCTATTTCACTTCTGCCATCTAAAAAGAGGCAAACATTGTCTGATTGGTGACTATTTTTAATTTACATAACATAGTTAGTGTAGGAATTTGGCTTTAACAGCTTTACTAATCTTGAAAGCAATTTTCCGTAAGAGTTCACAGAATGAATGGCAATATTTCCCCAGTAAAAGAACTTCTGCTCCATTGATTTGCCGCTCCAGTCAGAGACTCGGTGGAAATGACACATGATTGAAGTTATTTTAAAACTGTAAAATGTTCGTGGCTTTTGAGAAAACATCAATAGCAAGCTGCAACTATCAATAGTTTGTTTTAAGAAACTCAGTCGTGTCATCTTCAGTTTATTACTGAATGTACGAAAAAGAGAACGACAACAATCACCAGTGTCATTAGATAAAGTGCAATTCATATAAGCAGTCTCATAATCTGTGGGACTCAATGAAAGCCTGCTGACATGACCAATACATCACATCCTACTCAGTAATGCACATGATGGTTCACAAGTTACAGGCTTAATAATGCACGTTGTGACAGATAACAATAATGCACAATATGACTCCGTAAATGCATATAGACACACAGCTGTGCTAACCAAGGAATATAAACATTTTGGCTCACACTTGTATTACAAAGCATGCTGCTGTACAATATAAAATGGCATAAACTCTGACAAAAACACACAAATGTTTACACACTAATGTGCAAAAGGTGTTGACTGTGAAGTTACTGGCAAACAAATCTCACTTTCTGGCAGTGCTGAAATTACAATCAGAGGTTTAAGTGGCTTGGTTCCACTCACTGGAGCATTTGGCACGATGTCACCGGTCATGTGCCCTCATTACACAGCAGGTGTAGAATGAGAAGAGCTCCATGCAAATGTTGGGTGGACGTTGTCTGATGTAAGACTGCAAGACTGTAAGACAAAGCTGAATAAAGGAATTGGTTGTTTTGGGGAAATAGACTTACCAAGAGTTAGATGAGAAGATGGATACCGCACTCATGTCTGTACATTAAATACGAAGCTACAAAGACTTGAAACAGCCAGAAATAGCTACCCTGGCTCTGTCCATAGGTAACCAGCACCTGTAAAGCTCACTAATAAACACGTCCTACCTTTTTTGTTCAATCTCATGCACGGTAAAAATGACAAGATGTGTTTTTTTCGGGGGGTTATTGAAGTTACTGTGCCATTAGTCTATATCCACGAAGTTCCTCACGATGTTGCCGGAAATTCCGCCTGATGTCCCTCTTTTCAGCTGTGTGTCTGTTACCTTCCTCTTTCTTTGTGTTGTACTTTTAAACTCCGGTGGATTTCTGAGGACTAGGGTTAACTGCTCCTCAGATCTCTGCAGGGTAAATCCAGACAGCTAGCTAGACTATCTGTCCAATCTGAGTTTTCTGTTACACGACTAAAACAACCTTTGAACGTACACGTTCCACCAAAACAAGTTCCTTCCCGAGGCTATTTTGCAGAGGCACCGTGGCTCTGTCTGGAGCTTAGCGCCGCCCAAGACAATTGTGATTGGTTTAAAGAAATGCCAATAAACCAGAACACGTTTCTCTCCCATCTCAGAATGCTGTGTGGACTAGCCAGACCCTTCGCCGCAGCGCTGTGGAGGAAGGTCTGGGAAGGCGAGACTAGGCCTAAATATTCAGGCCCGACCACTAGATGGCGCTCTCTGTTCAAAGGGTTGAAAGCACACTGAGGGGGCTTTCACACCTACCTTTTTTTTGGCCCGGACTTTCAGACTTTTCAGTTTGATCCGAACCAAAATTATAAGTGTGAAACCTCCCCCTGACCATGGTCCGGACCAAGCGGCCAAAATTTGGTCCGACCAAAAGAGGTGGTCTCGGTCCGGATCAAACTGAACCATGGTCTGGTTTGTTTATAGTGTGAAAGCATTTTTTGATGGTTCGTGCTGTTGTGCCAGAGTGACCCACACAACCACGTTGGCTGACTTGCGACAAATGCTGGTTGAAGAATGGGATGCCATCCCACAGCAGTGTGTGACCAGGCTGGTGACCAGCATGAGGAGGAGGTGCCAGGCTGTGTATGGTTCTTCCACACGCTACTGAGGTTTTGGCGTTTGTGAAATGAATAAATTGTTAAATTGCCAATATGTCTTGTTTCTTCAAACTTCAATCATCCAATCCACCAAACGAGTCAATGGCAGAATAAGCCATTTGGCATTGGCAGAGAAGATTTGGCAAATTTTTTATGGGCGCAACCCACATACTCAGCGCTGCTGCTCATCCCACAAATGCATGTTCCTTACAAATGGGGCACCATTTGAAAGGTAACTAAACAGGCTTTCCAACGGTATAAGCTTTGTTGCCAAAAAGCATGTTACCACAGAGAAATAATCTACCAAACACAAGTGTCCTTACTTTTTGTGCTAAGTCTATGTTTACAACAATTTGTGATTGTTAACACCTAATAGGCAAACGCTTTTCTTCATGCTGGTTTTGTCACAAACAGTATTAAAGTGCCCATATTATGAAAAAATCACTTTTTCTGGGATTTGGGGTGTTATGTTGTGTCTCTGGTGCTTCCACACACATACAAACTTTGAAAAAAATCCATCCATGCTGTTTAGAGTGAGATACAGTTTCTGAATGTGTCCTGCCTTCAGTCTCTGGGTGAGCTGTTCAAAATCAGCACGGCTTGTGATGTCACAAGCCGAAACGAGCAGGCTAACCGCAACCATTAGCTCGTAGCGTTAGCATGCTAACGCTATGGCTAACGCTAGCATGCTAACGCTAGCATGCTACCTCGTTCTCAATAGCAAAGCACTGCTACAACACACACAAGTTCACCATAATCTACAAAAGAACTACTTACATGTGCGCCCTCATTTAGAAGTCTCCCAGCTAATCCTGCCTTGTAACTGACCGAAGTTGTAGAAACAGCCTTTCTTTTACTGTCTATGGAGCTAGCTAGCTGACATGATCTACATCTGAGCTACTGGGCATGTGCAGTGCAATCAAAGATAGTACAGAAGAAGAAGAAGAAAAGAGGTCTCACTCTGTAGCTAAAACAGAGACCAGCTGAAAAGAGGATCTGCAGCAGTGAGAGAGAGCGGTGCAGTACAACACAAATATGGTGTTTTTTGAAAATTAAACCATGTAAACCTATTCTGGTACAACCTTAAAATACAATTATGAACCTGAAAATGAGCATAATATGGCTGCTTAAAGTTCGGACCGATAACGAGGACATTAAGTTTAACGATTGCGCGAGAGCTTAACGGCTGTATTTCCAGACTTTGACATTTGATGATATATGCACAGTATTAAAGACAGATATTTAGTAATTTACACTGTGTTCTGCTGTTATCTAATGCTAGGTTATTTGATGCTATCCTGTATTCCATGGAGTCGGGCCATCTCCTCCTCCTGCGCTCCGTAGCGGACAATGTGACGGTGAGATAGCACCGATTAAATATTAAGAAAAAAATGTTATTTAAGATTTAAGTTGGATTTTACAAGGTGTTTATGGAACAATATCACTCAGTAGAAGTGCAAATAACACTGCTGGATTTAATCTTCATGATAACGTGGATGATATGGAGTGAAAAAATGTGCGTGAGGTCAAAGATTTACAAGTAATTGTTTTTCCCACATTTACTTTCTGCAGTCTGACTTCAGTTCACCACCTCACCATCTGCGTCGCTAATTCCCATTGTCTCCAAAATGTGCGTACGCATGGGTCAGAGTTTGCGTGGAGGACCGCACAATCTGCCGTCAAGTTAGTTTTTTTATAAATCAAAACCTTTGCGTGGGAAGTGGCGTACGCACATTTTCAGCCCCGTTTTGTGCGTACGCCACGTTTATAAATGAGACCCCTGGTGAATGCAGTGCACCTGGATTTTAACCTCACAATGTAGGGCTGTGAAACTAATCACATTTCGATTTCGGCTCCTAACGATCACAAAAACAACGTAATCGAGAAAAACGATTATTTTGCACGTTGCGTTTTGCAAGTAAACTCTCATTTTGTCTTGTGTTCTGAAGGGGAATTCAAAAAGTTCAACCGGAAAAGTATTAAGGGAAAATGTCCCAGTTTAAGGTGCTTTTACTGTTGATTTGTTTAACTGTTTTACTGTTTTTTTAAGTTCAATAAATGCAATATCTTTCCAAAAGTCAATGAGTAATCGCGTTAAATAATCGTGATTTCAATATTGACCAAAATAATTGTGATTATGATGTTATTATGGTTTCCATAATCGAGCAGCCCTATCACATCTACAGTATGTATGATCAGCACATGGCATCACCAGTTTTCACCAGTTTGTTTGAGCACAATTAAAACACTGTACGTATGTGTCACAGATTTGTGTGTGTGTACAGTAAGATGTATTATTTTGTACTATACATACACTCAGTACTGTCAGCCTTAGTCTTAGAGAGACTGTCTTTCATTCTCCAACTATCCTCCCCTCCAGAACATCCCCTCACAGATCTGCAGCTTGATAAACATGTAGAACAAGTGAAAGAGAGTGATGTGCAGTTAAGCATATTTTTGTTCCCTCTTACGGACCGTCTTTCTGCCTTCTCGTCTGCCTCATTTCTTTCCCTCAGAAGCCAGTCTCTGGTTCAGGCGACAGAGCTGCCGAAGGAAGCCGTCGTTAGGTCCGATCTCTCTTCTGTGCCGCACCGTGGCCAGAGCGCTGTGGACGTCCATGTTCTGATGAAGCATCAGGTAGGCTATGACTAAGGTAGGCGAGCGGCTGTAGCCTTCCCTGCAATGAACGTACACTTTACCTGCAGAAGCAAAGAAAACCAACCGTTGCACACGTTTGACCAAATCCACAACATTGGTATCTGAGTTATTACACTTGAGTTTAATGCCACATTCATTTAATTTTTGGGGCCACTTCAAGGGTAGTGGGGAAAAGCTCAACATTGTCTTATTGTAACCTTGTAAAGTCGTTATGGCTGAAGTGTTAGCAAAACCAGGGCCTATTTACAGATTCAGCAGACACAGAGGAACATAAACCTTCATTTGGAGATGGAATTCATTCATTTTGTGTTTCCGGTCATAAGTCCAATATTAATTCTCCTTTCCTTTAAAGGTCCCACATTATGCTCACTTTAATGTTTATGCTTATATTTTGGGTTTCTACTAGAAAATGTTTTAAATGCTTGAATGTTCGAAAACTACTTATTATTTTTCACATTTTTTCCCGTACTGTCTGTCTGAATATAACTGTATTCACCCTCTGTCTTAAATGCTCTGTTTTCGCGCCTGTCTCTTTAATAAGCCTTGCTCCCGGAAAAGCCCGGTCTGCTCTGATTGGTGTGTGTGTGTGTGTGTGTGTGTGTGTGTGTGTATAATCATTTCTTTGATCATTCTTGAGCTGTCCCACTACCTTCTGCAGTTTATATAAAACAGCTGCACTATTTATTTTTCTGCTTTGCATTGCAGCAGCACACGCGGCACACTTTTTGGAGTATAGTTCACTATTCCCGACTGAACACCCATATATTACATATTGTCGCTGTCGGGCAGAAGTCTTGTATCTCCATATTTCATCATTTAAATTTTTTTCTTCATAAATGAATGCTATTGGTCACCCTTTATGTCTGTGGTTTTTACAAATACTGTATTTAATCAGCGATGAGGCGATTTCATCTGACTTTGTCGAAGGTAAATAGCTCAAGAAAATGTTTTCAAATTAGCCTTTTTTATTTTCTTGAAAAAGCAAGGGTTTTGGACATACAAGGGTTTCGCCCGACAGCGACGATTTTTAAAGCGTGCTTGTACTTAAGATACAGGTTAAGTACAGTATAAAAGCTATGTTTTGTCAATGTGGTTTATGATCTTCAGTTAATTTCAGATCTGTTATCCTCTGACCTTTCCCATTTTTGTATGCCAGTGCCTTCTCTATGAAGTCTGCCGCCTCTTCAAAGTAAACGCTGATGTCAAAGTGGTCGGTGTCGCTGGCTGGTACGCCGTGGTAGGTGATTCCCGAGCCGGCATAGAACTCAGCGTTGGTGTTGACGTGCATGAAGGAGTTTCCCTCGGCGGCGTTCAGGACGTGGGTGATGCCCCTACGTTTGAGACGCATCACGTTCATCGCCACAAACCTGCAGCGGATTGGTGAGCAAAACAAATACACAACATAGCATGCTAACTTTGCTCCGACTGTTAATGCTGAGCAGGGTTGCTCTTAAATGACAAAAACAGATGAGAAAAGGGTACTTTACAGTAACTTTGAATGCACGAGGTTTACTAGTTTCAAGTAAACGCACCATTTAGTCCCGTCTGATGGCAGACAACAGCAGGGACCATAATCACTAATTTTGCCTCCTCGGATGGATACTTGATGTTGATGAAGACAGTGTGCGGTTGGTTTTTATACCAGGTAGGCTTTGTCAAATGTGGTTTTCACACATCGTTACAAGATTACACGATGGCAATAATATGTCACATGTAGGACACAAAATGGTGTTCCATTTTTTTTTCTGTGGACAATGTTTTTATCCAGCAATAAATAAACACAAGCGAGATCTGATGCTTCTCACTGTGAAACTGCTGTACTTCTTGGCACCTCCTGCCTTGTTATATATAGAGAGCTAAAAATAGAGCTGCTGCGCACTGGTGCTAGTAGTACGTCACGCCTCGACAAAAAAAAGTCTGCCAGGCTTTCAGACTACGAAGTGGAACCAGGACAGACACATCAAAACAAAAAAAAGCACAAGCACAGAGGGAACGATGCGTGGGTGCATGCTCTCTTCACTAGGCTTCACAGAGCTGTGCCGATGCATTTTTGTATTTGTGAGGACGCTTGCTGCAATATGACTGACACATGTGCTTCTGCTCTGTCCATTATGACTCCTTTTGGAAGGCGGGCGGAATAATGGAGGCACTAGAGAGGTTTTCTCTCCGAAAATACACTGCCAAGACTATCTGTGCTGGTGGAGAGTTTCTCTTTTAAAGCTTTCAGATCTCACCATTTAAAATTTAGAACATGCATGCTTGTAAGCCTTAAATATACAGTACTCTTCCAAGCTTGACATTCTTTACCGTACGACAGCGCATGTTGAGCTGTGATGGATTTGAAGTGGGCCCATACTGTGTAAAAAATGATGTTGTTCCCAGTAATCTGCTTTATGACAAGCCTGTTATACTAATAACTCAGTTAGGAAATGTTCTATGTGCAGAGTTAGTATCTAAGAAAAATAAATCTGCGCCGCCGATACTGAACCATTTCGGATTTTTAAGCCGAGGAAAGAGGTGAGCTGAAAAAGACGAGGCAAAGTGTAAACACTAAACCAAAGAAACTTTTTCACTGCAGGTAAAAAGTCATGGCTTAGAGGTGCACTCCGAATATATGGAATGAAAGTCTGAATATATTGACTGAAAGTCTTAATATATTAAATGAAAGTCTGAATATATAAAATGAAACGAAAATGAAAATGAATTTTGAATGAAATACATTTCTTCATCAGTAGAACGGTTTTGAGTATGGTTACCAGTACTATTATTGGCCTGTACGTGCATTTGCCAGGGTGTTAATGCTCTCTTAATTACTGTTATATAAGTTTCATTCCATATATTCAAACTTGTATTCATTATATTCCGACTTATGTTCCTTATATTCAAGTTTTATTCAATATATTCAAGTTTCATTCCATATATATTAAACCTACACACACACACACACACACACACACACACACACACACACACACACACACACACACACATATATATATATATATATATATATATATATATAAATGACATAAATGGAGTTTCAATCTCACCATTTCTACCCCATACATGATGAAACCATGATCATCGCTAGATGCCAATCAATCCTAAACGCGCCCCTTTAAGACTATTCAACATTGTAACCTATATAGGCTCCAACCAAATTTTAATCACATATACTTAAATATGTATCCTGGTCCGACAGCTTTTCTTTATTATGACTATGTGCATTTTGATCCATAACGTGTTTTTCATGTATATGAAGTTATATATTGTTCATATTGTTGGCCTATGGTGCCATGATGTGATTATATATGATACTTGATTGATTCAGTGAGTAGTGTCAGTCTGCAATGTGACCTGATTGGTCCTCGTGGGTCAACCAACCTGTTTAGGATGGTCTCTCCTTTTGTCTGTAAAATGGCCTGATAAAGGTGTGCAGGAGTGTGTAAAAATCAACAGGGGACCATCAGGTTGGGCTATTTGTGGATCCTGCATCCTTGCCAGCTCTGCCTCCCTCTGTTTCTGCTCTATTTGGCTTTTTCATAACATTCCTCCACCCCTTCAAAAATTAAACGAGTCTCTCTGTCTGACACAGCCCTCATGGCTCCAGTTGCCTCCATGTCTTCATGATCTGTTAGCAGACAGTCACACTTGAACAGGGAAATAAAACATAAAGCCTACATATGTAGGTTACATACTGTATAATAACCATACTGTAAATCATGGCATTAATTTGCCTGATAAGATTATTCTAGACGCAGGCAGGATCCTACAGCATGGTGTTCTTGTTAAAAGACACATAATTGTGCCTTAAATGATTTAAATGGTGATTCCTTACTGCAGGTTGATATATTTTTACATCTTTTGTGGCATGATATAATAATAACCCTGTTCGGACACACATAGTTTGCTTTAATTAACAGCATGCAGGATAGCTTAATTAGTGGTTATTAAATTGGAATGTATTGTTTTAATTGCTGTCAAAGGCACACGAGATATAGGCTAGGCTAGTATCCATGGTGATTGTTTTGCTGCGTGCCCTGAATAGGAGAAGACATGTTTACTGTATGATCATAACGTCTCTATGTGGAGAGAAAATAGGAGTTATGAAAAGCTGGATCACAACAGCAACTCACGCATTGCCGACGTAGATCTTGGGGTAAACCTCGTGGAAGTGTTCGGTCGGCCAGCTGTAGAAGCCGCTGTCGTCCGTCAACAAATCGTTGAGCTGCTGGACGGTCACCTCGAAGCTCGACATGTCCGGTCGGTCCGGAGCCGCGGTCTTCACCTGTTGGTTGGGTTTGTTCTTCATTCCCGAAGACTGAAGTACCGTTAACTCCGGCAGCAGGCACACACACACAGGTGGAATAAAGGTGGTAAATGTGGCAAACAGGTGTCGGTCGACCGGTTCTGATGGAGTGAAGGCTGCTCCGCTCTCCGAGCGCCTCCAGCGCGCATCAGCACCGAGAGCTAGTTTTGGGGAAAGCTAAACCCACAAACAGGGCCGGTCTGGGCTTTTGCAGGGCCCTGGGTCAGGGGTTCCCAACCAAGGGGGCTCAAAATGATTAAAGAGACAAGAAAGGAAAAAATAAAGACCCAGCAGCGGCGATTCCCAGATTTTTTAAAGTTGGGTGGCACAGGGGAGACCAATAGTGTGTGTGTGTGTGTGTGTGTGTGTGTGTGTGTGTGTGTGTGTGTGTGTGTGTGTGTGTGTGTGTGTGTGTATGTATTGGGGGGGTTTACAACATAGCTGCAGCATAGAAAATATTGGAAAGAATAGAACAATGTAATTCTGCTAAATAAAACATCACATTCATTATTCATTTCATCTGTTTTCATTTTAAACAAATTGAATATCAAAATACAATACACATTTTCTATAGGCTTTTATAAAAAAAAAAAAATTCTAATGCTGGTTCCATTATATCAGAATTGTGGATAGTCTTCATGGAAACATTAGTTGGTCATGTGACAAGGGCTAGGAAAATTGGCAGAACAGACAAGACAAGACAAGTGACAGTACTCTGATCCAATGGAAATCACATTTGTCAGATTGACAAGCCGGTACCACCCCGTGCCCCCCTTCTAGCTCCGCCCCTGGGGCCCAGACACAATGTTTGTTTACAATAACTTCCGGGTAGAGAACTCCTGCGTCCCATTCATATAATTTAACACCGCTGAGCGAACGTGGGCAAGAACCAACAGTCTTTTTGATGGTGATCATAAGTTACCCCGGGCTGTTTTCATGAACCATTCGTATATATATATATATATATATATATATATATATACATACGAAAAGTGATGCCCTGTTATTTGTATGTATTCCATGTATTGATTACTGTTTGCACCGCATTGACCGCCGCTGAATAACACCACGAAGAGCCGTGTAGGTAGTAGGTCGGAGTGGATGGGTCTGTACTAAAACACAGGACTCATGTCCCAGGAGAAGTTAAGGGGAAATCACAAAACGTTTACCAAGGAAATGGGGTTTTGTGTCTCTGGAGTACTACTTAAGGAGATGGATGCACCGATACCGATGCCAGTATCGGTCCGATGCCGTGCGCATTTACTCGTACTTGTAGTCATAAAATTACTCTGATACTACCACACCCGATACCACCTCATAGCAATGTGACAATAACTTCTCCGTCAAGCAGGTATAGGTGACGGAAGAGGAACTAGGCTGTTGCCCAATGCATGATACTGGGTTTCGACGTCTTCTCAGTGTACTAGAGCCGAGAGATTCCCAGCCGTCACCACATCACAGAAACCATGTTTCCAAAGCTGCTTTGTGAAACAGCACATCAGCAGCCTGTTGCCCGTAAACTTCACCACTGATATTTGGAGTAGTCGTGTTAGCCCAATGTCTCTCATCACCTTAACAGGCGTGAACATGAAGAAAGCGATATTTCAATCTGCTCTGTCTGCATGCGGTTTCTACACAGCATTGTTTTAACAACCACAGCGCTACTCTGGAAATAGCTTCTTCTTTTTTCACAAACAGGCTGAAGCGACTGTAAACTCACAGTGCTCTGCACTCGGCTCAAAGTAACATTTTCTCGGCTAAAATTAACTGTAAAGACTGGTGACTGGTCGTCACGTGACCGGCCGGCGGACGCCTTAATTTCGTAGGATATCATACGAATTGTTGTGCATAAATTTTCGTACAATATCATACCAACCCGTTCATGAGAATGTGTTGCTTTAAGTGATTTCCAGCCCTACTAATAATCTAGTGAACATTACGTGTGCTTTTGATTTAAATATTGCATTTCCATAAGTGAGTGGCAAGTCGGTGGGCTCACAAGAAACAGACAAAGAATTTTACTGTGCAAGAGATGATTTTCTTTTTATTTATTAATGTGCAGATTTGAAAGAAACATTGAAATTGATAAGCATCGCTTCCAAAAGGCTTTCGAGAAAGTGTATTTAAATCTAAAGTGCAATCAGTCAAGCATTAGTCGGGAAGAGAAAATTACTCTCCATTGAAGCCTGTGTGAAGAATGGTTTGAAGAGAGGCTGCTGGAGGGATTTCATATGTCACACCCTGCCTGTCATCACACACACAAAGCTTCAGTAGAAGGACAAGAAGGAGTCACAGGAGAGATAACACACCAGTATAGCACGGTTTGTGCAGCCTGTTCTCTTTCCCAACTCGTCAAATGCGGACGCTTGCTCAGTGGCTCTCAGCGTTGCGTACCGACTCACATATCACCCTTTAGCGTCTGTTTGCAACGCACCGGGCATAGCAATAGCTCGACCGCGGCGCTGTAAGATGACATAGCATAAGAGCGACAATGATAGCGAGTAGTATGAAAGACCAAAAATCAGCGTAATGCAGGAGTTATGCTTCTGCGGGGGCTCCACGCTTACACCGTAGCCTACATAAGTGGACTGAAGTTTATGCTTGCGCGCTGGTGTCTGCGTCGTTGTAGCGTATCTCTTTTAAGAGAGTTGCAGGGCCGGCATGTGTGTGTGTGCGTGGGGAGTGTGTGTTAGAGCGAGTGAGAGTGACGGGGATTTGGCTCTGAATACCGACTAGCGGCATAGTGAGAGAAACAAGTGTCTCCTCTGTGCTTTCTGACCACGGTGGGAAGTCTGTAGCAGGAAAAGTTAACTCTCTCCCTGATTTCATGATGTTCACTAAGGAGGAGAACCAGGAAATGAGTCGGGGGAAATGCAATGCTACCAAGCCAGGGCAGAGCAGACCAATCACAGTTGTTGCCGCCGCGACGTGTAGTTAAATTTTTTGAGAGGTGCACGTCAGGCTACGGCGTAGGGTCCGTATCTACGTACATATCTACGTACGTACCTACTGCGTGGATTCAACGCAGAAGCATAAATTGGGCTTAAGGAGGTTGGTTGGGGTGGTGGATGGGTCAAACAGCACAGGACTTTCACCCAGGAGACCGGGGTTTGTGTCCCATTCTCGTCCCGCGTGTCACAGAAACGTACATTTAATAACCCCACCCACGGTCTTGTCCTAAACCTAACCGTCCCGTTCTTGTGCCGCATGCCAGTTAAACGTACGTCCCGTCCCAGAGCGTCATGACCAAGCTCATCTAAAAATGACGCCAAAAGGCTAGACGCTAAAGAGACTTTTTGCGTCAGTAACGAACACCAAACGCACCTGACCAAGTGCCGCTTTTTTGATGCGCTGGGAGTGAGAATGTGTCGTTTGTGACATCAATAAGGTCAGTCCAAAATGCCAGACCAGCTGGAAACATCTGTGTCTGATCCGTGCTTTGTCCACATTAGCAAGACTGGACAACAGTAGAAGCTGTTAGGTTTACCCCATACCTGAAATGTCTTAACCTGTTTTAACCTTTTGACCTTTTAAGTCTGAAAGGAAGCTGTTTAGGAAGTACAACTTTTGCCCTTCTTTGCCAAATATACAAGGGAAATGTTTCTATCAAAATCAATAAGAGCTAAAACGCCATTATATGACTAAAAAAGTGTTTCAAAATAGGATTTCCTGTGTGTGCCATGTAACTCCTCCTTCTCTTCACCTTCTGGAAGCTCAGAATGCCAACTAGTAATTAGGATAATACAGCAGATTCAAAGTGTGCTAATGTTAATATAGTTGGTAGGTCAGTACAAGCTTTGAGAAAAATCATGCCGGCCGCCTCACTCTTCAGCACATCTCCGGTTGCATTTTTGCTGCCCGGCAGCGCAGGATTTTCAGGAAGCTGTCGATCTTGTGGGAGTCGCGGCGGAAACAGGACAACAGGAAATTGAAGTTGATCAATTTGGAAATCCTGTCCTCGCCGATGTCATTGCCTCCTCTGTAGGGCAGCGAGGCGATGGTCTGAGCCGCCGGACCCATCTGGCAGAGACAGGAGGCAGAGAAAGTGAGACAACTTGGGCAGCGCTGCCTGGAAGGCACTAGGATTAGGCAATGGTTATGGTTAGGGTTGAGGTTAGGGTTAGGTGCCTTGAAGTCAACGGTCGTAGCACTGCCTGGAAGGAGACGTTGGGGACTTAAAATACCATCGAGCCAATGCTGCAGCACCTCTGCCTGAAACACTCTGTCTGAGCTCTTGTCCCACCTTCCTGAAAAGCCCAGTCTGCCCTGATTGGTCAGCCAAACTCAAACAAGCCACTGGGTGGGCTGTGCTTGCTCAGGTAGCACCAATGGGCAGAAAATATGAAAAACTGGGCTAGCATTCCCAATCAGTGACTTCACTAATGGAGGAATTTCATGCAGTTGAGAAAAAGTGCTGTCTGTTGAAGAGAAAGCTCCATTTGGAGAATAATGTTTTTTTTTTTAAATTCTTTATACATCAATTACATGCACGGACAACTATAGACCACACTAAAAGACGGGACAAATAAAAATCAATTTAAAAAAGGACAATAGGGGCTCTTGAACTTTAAAGTTTAGTTTTGAAGTTTTTTTTAAATGATTGGAAAAGCAAAACAAGGATTTGTCTTCCCACACCTTGCCAGATAGGATGTCCAGGCCGTCTCCCAGGTTCTTGGAGTGCTCCTGCAGCTCCTGGATCTTGTTGGATATGCTGCTCTGGGCCGGGTGAGGCAGGGTGTTAGCAGAGGTGGAGAGGACCGCCAGGGGGTCTTCCCAGGCTTGGAGCAAGGAGCGAGCCAATGACAACAGGTCTGACTCCTGGAAGAAGAAGTCAAAAAGATGGCAATAAGATGATACAATTAGCTGAAGGGTAAAAGCGTGATTTATGCTTCTGCAGAGGCTTCATGCAGAGCTTTTTCCTTAGCCTACTCCTTAAGAGAATGGCAGACTCGCTCTGCTGACTGGCTTTTACTTCATGTTCCACAAGCTCGCTCTGAACTTTTTACGTTTAACTTTGGCGCACCTGACTCCTAGAACAAACTACAGCACTTCCTTGAAATCCGTGGTGGAATGTAACTAAGTACATTTACTCAAGTACTGTACTTAAGTACAAATGTTGAGGTACTTGGGTCGTTTCGTTTTATGCCACCTTCTACTTCAACTCCACTACATTTCAGAGAGAACTATTGTACTTTTTACTGTGCTAAATAAATATTCTGCTAAGATTTTCTTTATATTTTAATATGCTTACTGACTTTTTTCTCAGAATTCTGACTTTAAACTCAGAAGTCAAATAAAATTTCCACGTGGCCCTAATCCTCTTCCGTAGTTTTGACTCATGCATGTTAGCAATCGAAAAAAAAAAAAGATACATTTACTCACTGATACTTGAAGAGCCTGGTACTTGTCAATGGGTGTCTGCAGAGAGGCGGTGTGGCACATTGAGGGGCGGGGCATGATCACCCGGCCTATAGGAGGGAATTGAGAATCCTAGGAGGGGGCCAGAAGAGGATGATTATTATATATTTTGCCTCATGTATTTTATTCCCGCTGCGCTGAATACATGAAAAAACTGGACTAGCATGCAAGTAAAAGGTGGTATAACGCTACTCAGAATGAATGTGGTTATCTGCTGAATAGGGCATGGGGCGAGGGAAATATTGTACTTTTTGTGTGTGGGGTGTCGGTGGGGAGAGTTCAGTAGAAGGACAACTGTAGTTACTTTATAAATTGAGATGTTTGCACACAAAACACATGTAGTTTATAAAATACGATGTTTCATTATAAAATTAAACTACCCAACAATATTAGCCTGACAAGCCAGACCCACATCCAGATGTTGGGTCTGGGAACACACCATTGGCAGGGCTCAATCTGAGGGGCGGGATAAACGGTTGTCTTTCAAATTCCCTCTGCACGCAATAGGATAGCGCTACAACCAACCAGAGCAACGAAGAAGGTAGCGGAGCTAGTTGATAGATTAAACTTTTCCCGTATCCGGTCGGCAAAACTCCGAACACATCTTCCTTTTTTAAGAATGACTTCAGTGCCGTTCTTTGTTCTTTTCTCAAAGTAAAGCTTAACTCAAGACTTCCAGAGTCGCGGCTAAAGCCGATTCGAAAGACCGCTGTTCGCCAGCAGCAGTAGCCATCTTCTTTGTTTTCAAGTAGCAGGAATTCACGCGGAACCGTCGTAACTCTATGTTAAGCCCGCCCACCGACTCTATACACGATGTGATTGGCCCGGCTAGAGTTTGGCTTTTCCAGCTCACAAGCTACTTTTTTACTCCACTACATTCATCTTCCAGCTTTAGTTCCTTTACAAATTAAGATTTTTGCACACAAAAACATATATTTTTTTTAAAATACGATGTTTTATTGTGAATTAAAGAAAGGAGAAATTAAGAAAGGCCTACAAGTCCAGCTGAAATGATTAACCGATTAAACACTTAGTTGATTAACAGAACTGTTTGGATCCTTTCCAGTTTCTAAAACGTGAGGATTTTTCTGCATTGAGTACTTTTACTTTTAATACTTAAAGTACATTTTCCTGATGATACTTACATACTTTTACCTAAGTAACATTCTCAACGCAGGACTTCAACTTGTAACAGAGTATATTTACAGTGTGGTGTTAGTACTTTTACTGAAGTGAAGGATCTGAATACTTCCACCACTGGCACGCACACACACACACACACACACACACACACACACACCCCAGGTACTGACCAGGTCATGGCTGAGGGTGGTGCTGAGGGAGTGCAGTATGTCGGAGCGCTCAGAGGCTCGGTCCAGCAGGTCGTTGATGGCGACGGCCCTGCACGCTGCCACCATATACAGCACTGTGGAGCACGGATACAGAGACGTGTTGTTTTTTCAACTGTTTAAAGTCATCTGTGTTTGTAAAGCCAAATGTCACACACAGTCTCTTCAGAGGCTTTACAGATCCACATCAGAAACAGCCCACACTGTGGGAATTGAAAGGGGTTGGTGCTGTAAAGTTAAGTGTTAATTCGAGAAAGAAAACAGGACTGAAAAGGTGTAGGCTGAATCCTAAGCTTATTACACCTTCCCTTTTTAATATAATTTTAGTAAGTGTTAGTTCTGGATTAGTTTAGCCTGTCCTAAGCAGAAGCTGTAACAGATTTGCATGACACTTCAGTGTCTTCTACACCCCATTTCATTTTATGTTTTATAAAGGATTTAATGAATGAATTTTGTTGTTAAAAATTAAAAAGCATAATTACTAACTCTTTTAATGGTGACGATAGCCCGACCAATACTAGATTTTGGAGGCTGATAGAGCACAATGAGTTAAAAAAAATCCAATATCGATATATATTGGCCGATATTCTTTTTGTGTCTGTTTTACATGAGCACATAATAAAATATAAAAAAATACGTGTTAAAAGCATCCCTTAAATGTGGTTATTAAAACTGTGATCGATACGTGATTGATATGGACTAAACGGGACATTTTACAGTGCAAAAAAACCCCTGTGGCATTTTTTTATACTACAGTTTCTTAGTTACTTATCAGCTGCCGATGCATGAATTCCACAGTTTTTCGGCAGAGTTTTTGCAGATTTCCCACTGATTTTACACAAATTAAGATAAAATAAAACTCAGAATGTTAACACATCTCCACCCCAAACAGAAAAATGATCTGGTAAATTCCACAGATTTTCATTGTGGTTCACCACTGAAAATTGTAAAAACAAATAATAAAATAAATAATAATAATAATATCTGCATATTCCATTTGGGTCTGCTTATCAGCTGACATATATTCTTTTCACCAATATACTGTGTCTGTGATGAGCTAATATTGGCCGATATAAAGGTCCGGGTGATAAGTTATTACACAATGTTTAAAATCTCTGATATGAGCAGCAGGACATGTACAGTTTGATTAAATATTACACACTCTGGTTTTCATTTATCAGAAATCTATTAACATTGTAAAAAATATATATACATGTGTGTGTATATATACATTTCTTATTATTTTGGTGTAATAGCATTGTACAGATTCCACACAAAGAAATGCAAAAAAAACCCTGTCATAGATAGACAAAAAAAAAGACGTTCCAGGTTCATCTCACCTGTCATGAAGATTTTGCTTCCATTGTTTTTTCTGTGAGCCATCTCTCTTCTTCTGCCTCCTGTTTGTTGGCCTTTGCTTCTTTATCTCGGCGCTTCTGTCTCTTCCTCTTTCTCCACTCTGGCTCCATTATATAGCTCCTTGGCCTCCACTGGTTTGGTTATGCAGCAGTGTTTGCTGATTGTTTAGTCCCGCTCATAATGAGAAACATAGGGAAGGAGATTTAAATGGATGCAACAGGATGTGTGTGTGTGTGTGTGTGTGCGTGTGTGGTTCCTCCCAGGTGTTAATTAGACGGATGAATATAAACACTGATGTTCACACCCTGCTGAGTGCTATGTCTTAATTCATTACATCATCATTTGATGGTTAAATTACTGATGACCTATGAGTCCATTACTGACCTGATCTTTCAAACTTACCCCACCTGCTACCTGTATTCTCAAACATGCAGCCGAAAAATCCTTTTCCAAAATGCACTTAAAATAGTGAAAGTTTTTTTTTTTCCCCTCCAGACATGCCATTATGAACAGAGAACATACATCTGTCATATTTTATTGCTGTTTAATTGTTCCATATTGGCTTTTAAGGGAGACACTACACTGTAAACCTTTGATGTAAATTTACAGCTAGAATCTCACAGTATCTTACTGTTTTAATTAGTGCTGTCAAACAATTCAAATATTTAATCCCGATTAATCGCATTAATGTCATAGTTAACTCGCAATTAATCGCACATTTTTCTCTATTCTAAATGTCCCTTGATTTCTTTTTGTTCCATTATTTTTTTTCATTTTAATGCTCTTATCAACATGATACAACGATACTTTTAAAACGGTGCCTGAACCGAAAGATTTATTTATATATATATATATATATATAAATAAGGCACCAAAATCTGCGTTGCTATTCGGTCCGGTAGATGACGGTCTTAAGGAACCGGTGCCGTATTAGCACCGGGTCTCGGACCCCCCCCAAATAAAAACTCTTCTGATCTACACGATTCACGTGAATGACAGTTTCACATTAAAAACGGCGATTTCCACCGAAAGCAATTAGTTTGCAGGTATGTACTACTCTTTGGCCGCCTCGCAAGCCCAAACAAGTGTGTCTGTTGTTTAGTTTCCGGTCTAGCTAGATCCGGTGTGGTGTTGTAGTTTTTCTAACGTTACTAGTTGTTGCAACAGCATGTGAAAAAAACTACAAAGTTTGCTATGCCAAAAAGAACGTTAATCTTGAGATAAAAAAAATTACGGCGTTAAAATGGGTTTGCGATAACGGCGTTAATAACGCGTTTAACTGACAGCACAAGTTTTAATGTAATACAGGACCATATTGTAAATGGCAATGCATTCTGGGAGTAAATAAAAAATATTACAGCACTATCTGCGAATGTTATGGATTACAGGTATTTACTGTTAATACCAATGCATCTTGGGAAAATGAAGGAAAAGGCGTGAATTACACTGCAGCCAGTATATTGCTGTAAATTCACATAATACAGTAAGACACTGTATGTCTATTTACAGTAAAATACCTTAACATTTAAAAACTGTATGCTTACTGTAAATTGCTGGCGAAGCTGCTGCCATTATATGACTGTACGTTTATGGTGAAACGTTTTACAGTGCATAGGCTAAACCACAATTTTTCAATTTTGAGTTTTTTGGGCTATTTTGTTTTAATAACATGTCTTCTTTCAGACTATTGCGGAATAAAAATCATCCAAAATACACATTAAGGTTAATTATTTTATTATTATTTTACCCCACGTTGTCTATTTGGGCCCGTACATTTCTCCTAAATTCACCCAGTTAGCATTAGATAATGCCTCATTTGCATATATTTAAACATATTTAAACAAACTTGTAATACAAAAATAATTGTCTTCATGTAGGTCAGACGTCCCGAAAAATTCGGGACCGTCCCGAAATCCAAGCAGTTGTCCCGAATCCCAAATCCTGCCCTAATTGTCCTGAAAATTAGAGCAAAGTCTTAACAGCAGATTCTCAGGTAGTTATAGTCTGATAGAGCATTAAAAACTGTTCATGGTGATTGAGGACTGGGTAGGGAAATACCCCTGGATTACTGCAGTTTTACGTGATGCAATCAAAGCGTTTTGCAAACTCAAAAAAGAGTGGCATGCACAGCAGATAAATTAGATACACGCAATGGACAAACATATAGACACTAACATTCCCCCCCCTCTTTTGTCCCTTTTTCTTTTATCTTCTTTAGTGCACCTACAGACACCAGTTGTGGTTAAACAACCCTTTTTAAAATTAGCAGAAGACAGACTACTGTAGGTGATGAGGAGCTCAACGGGGACGTCTGCTGGACATGCGTGGAATAGCAGGTCTAAAATGTCCCTGCAAGCTAGACAATGGAATAAATACAATTAGTGATCTTCATAAAGATGGTGTATTCATGTCATTCACTGACTTAGTCCATAAGTACAAATTGGAAGAGAAAGGAGACTTTTGGAAATACTTCCAAATCAGACACTGTGTGATGAAAAAGTTTCAGTCAGGTGAAGTGGGTAACCCAATTGTTGACTATCTTGACAACCCGTTTAACCATTAGGCGTCAACATTTTACAAAAGCTCAATTTATTTAATTAGTAGCATATGTGACAATTTGAGATTAATTTAGCAGCGAGACCTTGGTTGTGCAGTTGAAATGGATACATGGAAACAGATTATGGCTAATAATGGTAAATATATCAAGGAAGCTAGGGGAAAATGTATTCAGTATAAAATACTGCACCGGTACTACTTGACGCCAAATAGGCTTTTCAAAATAGGACTAATAATTACCAACACGTGTTGGAAATGTAAAACAGAGATGGGCATCTTTTTGCATCTCATTTGGGAATGCTCTATGGTCAAACCGTTTTGGCATAAAATATTGGAATTCTTAGGGACATGGGCAGGAGTAATCATGGCAATATCTCCAAGACTATGCATTTTGGGAGATAAAACAGAAACGCCAACCCTGACAAAAAGCACATATTCAGTTCTGATGGTTGGGATAGCCTCTGCTGCCAGAATTATATTGAGACACTGGAAATCACCCATAACCCCAACAATGCAGGAGTGGAAACTCCTCATGGGTGAGACAGCATCATATGAGGTTATGCTGGCTAGGATAAGGGGCAAAGAGCCTGGGACTCTGGGGATTTGGGATTACTTTATGGTCCACCTGACCTCTAGCTAGTAGCCTGATTATGGGACTGTAACCGGATTCTTATACCATCTCTATTTCATTTACTGATATTTTGTTTGATTGTTTTATTTAACTAATACTGCTGTACTTTTTGTCTGCTCAGCTTGTACATTTTTCATTTTCACACTCCTTGTGACCAGGATATCTTATGCTTTGACTGAAATGTTATTTCACTATCTGACCTCTTCGTCGTATTTGTCTTCTGTAAGCTGTACCATATGAGCTGTTGTTTGTCATATTGCAAATAAAAATTTAAATTACAAAAAAATAAATGTCCCTGCAAGACAGCCCACAGGGAAAACAGAGGGAGAGGACAGAATAGACACAGAGAAGACACACACAACTGAGACACAACTGCTTCTTGTACATTGCTGTGACATTGCATGCAGAAAACGTCATGGTAAATATCTTTTTTTACCAGTATCTCCTCTCTTTTACTATAATGGGATTGAACATTTGATGAATGATTTGTAACAAAATACAGAAATGACCATAAAGCATTGATATACATCAATGTTTTCTATGCTATATGAACTTTACATGAAGAAATATATAGATCCCTTTTGTTCAGTTTTTCCATCATAAAGTGCTAGTGCAATACTAGTAAAATCCAGATAAAAATACATATATATATATATATATATATATATATAGCAGCAAGTACCGTCACAAATAAAACTACAACAATCCCTACAAATATAAACCGGTATAATCAATAATAAGACCTAAATGGACACTAATGTCCTTTGTACAAACACTAAGAAACACCATAGAAATAAAAAATCCAGCCAATAAATAGCTTAGCAACCAGAATTGCCTCATGAAAATGTCTGCAGTATCATGACCCTCATCATAGACTTCAGACTTCTGAAACATGTCTTTAGTTCAAAATCATATAAGTCATGAAGCATCAAGCTGATGAAACAATATGAATTGTGTTTTTCTAGCTGTTAAAGAGGACCCCCAACAGAAGATTAGAGTTAAGTGAATCATTGTTCAGAAAGTTACACATCAACTCTCCTCTCAAGGTTGGCACACGGACACAGATCATCTTGTTCAGGAGCCGAGAGGTCACCATGTGTGCTATATATTTCCCATGACACCTTGCTTCAAACATGTGCTGCACAATGTACTGTAGACGTGCGTAGCAGGCCTGCCATGTGTGTGACCTACACACAGTAACACTTTGAAAGCTGCTCTGATTGTATCACCTGTAAGGTACCGCGTCCTCAGACAGACATCCAACCCTAGTCCACTACCTTGTGTTGTCTTACACAGTGGTGGGATGTAACTAAGTACATCTACTCAAGTATCGTACTTAAGTACAAATTTGAAGTCCTTGTTCTTTACTTGGTTCTTTTCTTTTTATGCCACTTTCTACTTCTACTCCACTGCATTTCAGAGAGAAATATTGTACTTTTTTACTCCACTACATTCATCTTCTAGTTTTAGTTACTTACTTAAAATACAATGTTCTATTATACTGTAAATTAAACTATACAAAGGCCCTGAAATGATTAGCTGATTAATCATTTAGTTGATTGACAGAACTGTTTGGATCCTTTCCAGTTTCTAAAACGTGAGGATTTTTCTGCATTGAGTACTTTTACTTTTAATACTTAAAGTACATTTTCTTGATCATACTTACGTACTTTTACTTAAGTAATGTTTTCAATGATGGACTTTTACTTGTAAAAGAGTATTTTGACAGTGTGGTATTTTTGTGGTACTTTTAAATAAAAAATAAAGGTGTGTCTGTGTTTTGGGTGTTTATGTGCATGTTTCTCAGTGATATGCGTATGATAAGACCCTCATGCTTCATGCTGACTTTTGCACACTATATACAGTACCTGTTCAGAGACTGATGATAAGGAAATGAGGGTTAAAATGAAGAAAGGGCTGTGTGGAAACAATGTGAGAACCACAGGAGCCATATCTCACTTTTTACAGGCTGAGATGTCGACCTTGCCTTGCTGCAGTACACCACAGCCAGGCAGACATGTATGTTACATCACACAGTAAAGCCCTTCCCCCACCCCTTCTCACTGCCTATATTTGTTTAACCCTCATGGAATCTTAAACAGGCATATCTTCTTTTTTTAGTCTGTTACTTTCTCCACCCAAGCTTGCTTACCATTTTTTTTCTTCTTATTCTTATTTCCCCCTCACAGGCTGTGTTTCAGCCCCTGGCAGTGCACATACGTGCACACACATGTGCACACGGCCATAAACCTAGAGCAACACACCCCCTTTCAGTGATATCAGCAGAGCTGTTGCAGCACACTGAATTGACATTTCTGCACACCCTTCTTAGACACTTTTTGAGCTGTCTAACTCAGGACCAAGACGTCCCATCTGCAGATAGGTAGGAATTCATGGGTTTTGTTTTCTGAATTCATTCTCATATGCTGGGTTTGTGCACAGGAAGCCACTTGTGTTACAGAAAGTACATAATGTTCCTTCTTGTCTCTGTGCACATGGACTCACAAGGAGGTGTGGAATGAGCTTCCCATTGAAAGGCATTTCTATAGGCTTCAGAGAAAAGCTTGTTTTTGTGTTGCTCTTAAAACTTCTTTACAGAACCTGTATGATTTGGAGACCATGTGCTTTGATGAATAGTCTAGTGTTTTATGATGTTTTTTTCATACATAGTATCACTTTTACACTTTTTTCTTACTTAAGCTAATTATATCTAATATGCCTACTATATATATATATATATATATATATATATATATATATATATATATATATATATATATATATATATGTAGCCTACTATATATATATATAAAATGTATCATTTGGTCCTAATTTGTGTCTGCTTTATCTCGGGTCCTCATGCCAGAGAATGTATGCATGAGTGAGCATTATTCCTGTAAGAGGAGATGAGTTTTCCATGCAGGACGTTAATTGGTTGACAGTTTATGCTAATGTAATTTAGCCACTTCTGAACACTCTTTTTTTCCTCTTTGAGGAATTTGAATGAGTAACTATTTTAGGAAACAGCAGAGTTGTGCTATCATACATATGTGTTGAGCAAGGGTTAAAGTACTTTTGAAAAGGGGGGGGAGGGGGGGAGTATTCTGTTGTTGGTTAGCCTTAGCTATCCCTATTAGCAATATTGTTACCGTTAGCCTTAGCCATAACTATAGCCTAATAGCAATTGCCGTTAGCCTACACTATTAGCGATAGGCCAATGTCTTTGGAAGCAGCCTGAGGTTGGGAGGCTCACACGGGTGCATTCGCTCAGGACTACATATCCCACAAGTCATAGGTTCCATTAAATTATCAGAGTTTTACAGGTGTGTGTAGCGGGTGAAAGAGTCGCACGACACAGAGAGCTGTTGCGCACGAGAGAGGTGAGACGCAAGGAAAGTAAAAACATAAGCGATTTAAATTGATTTGAATTAAAGCTCTCTGGGTTTAGAAGGAGAGAATAGATGTGGGCGCTAGTAGGCTTTGAGTAGAGTTTTATATTCGGAAAGCAAAGAAGTTAATGAGCATTTCTGTACACAACAAATCAATACTAGTTTGTAGCCAGTCAGACCCGTTGTGCAGTTTGTTGCATAACGTCTTCGGACAAGTGTCCGTAATGTGTCGCAGTGACGGTGGAAGAGAACCTTCGGTCATATTTAGGGCTTCATCCTGTTAAAGGGTCAGTTCACCCAAATCACGTTTCATCGTTTCCATGTGCAGAGCATGAGGTACAGAAACTTCTGGCAGAATCCGAATGATATTGAGGCAAACTAATTCCACTTGTTCTCCAAGCATTGACAAATATTTAATATTTTTAAAATGAAAGTGCAATGTGTCTTTTCTCACTTGACAGTTATTGCAGCCAATCCTGTTATAATTAGAATCCAGGTTTAATTGTTTTTTAAAAGTAGAACATATGGCAGTGTTAAGTTTGGTGGCTTCTGGTCTGATAACGGGCTCAGATGGAGAGAAAAAACTATAGTACTTAATATTAGCAGCTGAGGTCTAAATCTCATTTAAAAAAAACTCCAAACTGAAAATTACATTCTTACTGTAATACAGATGTCTGGGTCCAAACTACAGCTGAAAAGATTAGTGGTTTTATACGTATAGGATTAGCATTCTTTCAATATTTTGTTTGACATTTTATAGACTGACAAAAACAATCGGTAGAATGACTGATGGTAAAAATAATATTTAGTTGCAGCCCTAGACCAAACTTTTCTAAAAGTTGACGGTGACCTTGGAAAAGCTCCAGTTAGTTCCTACAAGAACACATGGCTCAATGTGCCCTCTGCTCCTATTTGTGAATGAATGAATGCGGCATACAATATCCTATGTGCTACTATGTTACATTACTCTGCTGATCGTGAAAGACAAATGCGTCTTCACTTTTGTTGAGCTGCCCCAAAACCTTCTTGCTGCATTCCATTCCCTGACCTTTTGCAGCATGGCTGCCATGTGGAGTGATGAAGACTGCAGTGGCAGCAGGACGCTGTAAGAGCTGCACGAAGCTGCCACTAGGTGGTACAAGTCAATAGACAGATGACATGTTGGAGGACACACACTCCCATCACTTTGTGCATGGGCTGTGAAATGAATGAACGTCTGTAGTTTTAAAATCATGAGTGTTTCTCCTCTACTGTTAACACATGTAGTATTTGGTGAGCTCAAGTCAATGTAGATACCAGTGTTGAGCTTCTGCATGCCTGAGCTGTAGCCTAAATTTGGGTAGGAACTAGCGTTGAGTAGGGCTGCAACTAATTATTTTCATAGTCGAGTTGTCGATTAATGGATTAGTCGGTTGGTCTATAAAATGTCAGAAAATTGTGAAACGTGTCGACCGGTGTTTCTCAAAGCCCAAGATGACGTCCTCAAATGTCTTTTGTCCACAACTCAAAGATATTCAGTTTACTGTCAGAGGAGAGAAGAAACTAGAAAATATTCACATTTAACAAGCTGCAATCAAAGAAATCTCCCCGGGCCACCTGGGATGCACACCTGGTTGAGTAAGGCTCAGGCCTTACTGCAGCAGCTGCGGGTTCAATTCCGACCCACGACCCTTTGCTGCATGTCATTCCCCTCTCTCTCCCACATTCCTGTCTTCAGCTGAGATATCTAACTAAGGCCTAAAATGCTCCGAAAAATCGTAAAAAAAAAAAAAAAAATCACACAAACGATTAATTTATTGTCAAAATAGTTATGTAATTTGATAGTTGATAACTAATCGATTAATCTTTGCAGCTCCAGTGTTGAGGTAGTACTGGACATCAAGGAACCTCAACCTAGCCCCCTTTTGTCCTTGTCCAATCTTCTGCCTTTGTACTTCAGTCTGGGTCACTGCCCCTTCACTCTTGCCTCCCCCCCCGACCGCTGTGTACACACGTGTACTGCACACTCACATGTTTATCTCCTCCCACCTCCCCCAGTGCGCCCTCCCCTTTCACAAACTCACTCTCAACTCCACTGTCTCTCTTTTTCCCTCTCTGTCTCTCTTGGTGGCTCTTGGTCCATAGGCCGGAGGACAGAAACAGGACAGGACACGCACCCTCGACACCACACCGCAGACATGTCAGACTCTGAGACCGCCGCCCCCGCCGAGGCCCCCGTCCCTGCTGCTTGTGCCGCCATCAAGGCTGACCTGGACAAATGGTAGGTGATTGTGTGCATGAGGTGTAAATGTGTTCCTTCCATCTTTTGTGCAGCCTTCAGTGAAGGTCCAGTTCTTCATCGTGACACCAAACTCGGTGAGCACATAGGAAGCTCTTGCAATCGTCGGTCCGCCTCGATTTTATTTATTTTTTTAACCCGAGTTCTCCTCTGCCTTCAAGAGTTGCCTTCAAACACTCGTACTGTGTTTGCTGAGATGTTGAGCAGCTGAAGGTGGAGAAGCCCTGAGCAAAAACCTTACCGTCGAATCGTTTGCTTGAACGTTACCTAACAAGCTGTCCCAACACCTCCACAGATGCGCAGTATCACAATCAAGCTTAGAGCAAATGTTGCTTAAAATTCAGAGCTGTTTCAACCTTGCACAGGTCTAATGGCGATTTAAATTGGAAGACGGCAGCATCACAAAATGCGCCATGTTAAAATGGAGTCTCTTCGGAGGACGTTGAGATTGGCGCTGAATACCACCAAGATGTAACTGAATTGGACATCCTAGCTGGCTGCAGGGGGAAAGGTTATGACAATTTTGGGTACCCTATGAAGGGGAGAGTGATTTGGGGATTAATGGTGTGTGGCAGCGGGGGGGATGTTTGATGCTCATCCGTACGCATGGATGAAAACTGGGAATCTGCTTGCGTCACTAGCCTCCCTTTCCCCAGAATGCCTTGCGTTAGCTCATTCTGTTTGCCCCCACCGTATCCTGTCAGCGGTCAAGGACACAAGCTCTGTAATTTTTGGGGGTTTGTTGCATTAATTCAGAGCAGACATTGTTCTGTGTGTGGCTCCGAGAGAAGTGCAATGACATAACACTTTGGTGCACATCTTCTTGGCTTCTGCACATCAACCCTTCACACGTCTTCTCTGGTACAGTCCATTTTGATAGTTTTTTTTTTTTTTTTTTTTTTTTTTGTGTGGAGGGTCACTAAGCTGGATCAAATGGATTTCATGACTAGTGATCTCTTGAGGGATAATTTGATATTGGAGTTTAGCCTTATTGTGTTTTTTTGTGTTTGTATTTGTGCAGAATTGACACATTTTCTGATAGTAAAAGCTGTCCAGTCTGTTCCAGCCAGACTGTCGGGCCTTGATAAGGTGGCGGTGGGTGTGTGAAGCCTTCAGATAAGACAGCAGGTTGAGGTGGAGGAGGGAGGCTTGGCAGGGCAAGGCAAGGCGTGAATGTTTGGCGGCTAATTATGTGCAACAGTTTGGCGAGTGACAACTTTGACCCACTTTTTTTTTTTTTTTTTTTTAAAGGACACTTCAAGATCCATTTGAATTACAGGCTGAGAGTTTGACATGTTACTTTGACAGGTCTATGTTTAGGTTATATGAATATAATTGAGCCATCATTGATGAATAACTCTAGCTGCTCTTTTGTAAAAGCTGCAGACATTGACAGTCATGGTGAGAGGCCATGCCATTTACTGTGCCTTGTTAAAGTCCCATAAGGCCTATACTGGGAAATCTGGCCAAGGTTGGCACTCTATAGGGGGTTTTAAAGCACAGTACAATGGCTTTATGGTGAAAAGGTGGTCTCATGCTACATGTTGTGCTTTCAGGTGATTAGTGCATGTGGGCCATTACATACTGTACAGACATTAGCCAAACTTTAACAGTGGAAAGTCCAGTGGCACTAACCCTAGCAAATGGGGCCTTTAAAGGGGAGCTATGCCCATTTTCAAAATTCATACAAGACAGTCCACAAATATTAGTAAACACGACCAAAACCCTAAAAACTACAGTGCCAAAACTCAAAATGTGTGAACTGCGTGGAAATGCTCCATAGACAATGAATTGTGAAAGATGTTCTAGATGACTGAGAACACTACAATAGGATAAAGCTCATTTGAGTATAAAAAGTGGCCACAGTGACCCCTCACATAGTAGTATTGGATCCTGGCTCTGTATCCCAGCTTCCTCTGGTGCCACAAAGGCTTTTTACAACTTATTTCACGTAAGCACAACCCTATTTCTGAGCTAGACATCCCTTGGCTAACCGTGTTCCCAAGATTCTTTTGTTACTGCTTTGGGCAGGTGCCAGTCAAACAAGCTTCTTTGCTCCTACGTATAACCGTGTGCTGAATGGAGATGCAAAGGCAATCCAGACACACTGCTGGCCTTTCTGGACCTTCCATCCAACCTCGCCACGCTTCAAGCCAACTGTACTTTAACATGGCTGCCTCTGTGTAATACATATCCCAGCCCCTATGTATTTATAGACTCTGTGGATAGATGGGTGTACGAGTGAGACTCTTATGTGCAGGATACCATGTAATGTCCCCGGCCATAGATCATGTTACTGCTCCACCTGACACCTGCTTCTTTTAACCAGGCCAGCCAAGTAAGCAACAACCTTGCATGCCCGCTCAGCTACACAGAAACCTACTGTATGGAGGCGGCCATGTTGTTTTTAGGCCCATCATGTTGTGGTGATGAACACTCAGCCAGTTGTACTGTATGGAGGCGGCCATGTTGTTTTTAGGCCCTTCATGTTGTGGTGATAAGCATTTCTAAGCTCACTCTAGGTCAGATTTGATAATTTCCCCACAGTTTCAGGACAAGCTTTTATGTATGTGTGTATGTATGTGTGTGTGTATGTATATATATATATACACACACATACATATATATATATATATATATATATATATATATATATATATATATATATATATATATATATATATATACATATATATACATATATATACATATATATATAATACATGTGTACATATATATATATATATATATATATATATATATATATATATATATATATATATATATATATTTTAATAATATATATGATTTTTTTTTTTTTTTTAATATAAAATCTTTTATTTAAATAGTAGCAGTAGTTATGACCTTGTCAAGGTCACTCTAGCAAAGTCACACAGAGGTGAAGTGAGAGCAACAGGCTACAAGCATGTGTGGGACAAGCATTGCATGGCTTTAAATTGTTACATTTACAGTATATAAACTGTTTTTTACTGTTTTTGATAATCGATAAATCGGTTTGTCTTTTTTTCTAGTAAGTAAAAATTCTTTGATTCCAGCCTCCTAAATGTAACTATTTTCTAGTTTCTTCTCTCCTCTGTGACAGTAAACTGAATATCTTTTGAGTTGTGGACAAAACAAGACATTTGAGGACATCATCTTGGGCTTTGGGAAACACTTGATTCATCATTTTATGACCAAACAACTTATCGATTAATCAAGAAAATAATCAACAATGAAAATAATCGTAGAAAACCAATACATTTGTTTTATTTAAAAATGGGACCAATTGTGTTTTCAAACTTTTGGTAACTTTGGTTTATTCTTGATGCACTGCAAGAATATATGTCTTTTGTCTGTAATTGAGTCTTACTTTCTTCTGCAGTGCAGTATGAATATTTGAGCTAGTTTTTAATGCAAATCAACTCGTTTCAAATATTGAATTAATATTTATTTTATATAGTTAGCTATATAGATCTATAATGCCCATGCTGACATACAGTACAGTTTTTGACTTGTTGAGCTTTTAGTTCTTTGCTAATATTTACCATGAATATTTTGCCAACTCCTTTAGCTAACATGGTGGTGGTGAGCCTGTGTACTTTGAGACTCCAGGCTCTTTCACAAGAGTGAAACATAAGCACACAGCCCCTTCCCCCTTTCTTTGACCTACACACACTATCTCTGTTACTGATTGCCTGCAGTTGTATGTGCAGACATGCCTGTACATTCTTTCCTGTGGAAACCGTGCTGCTTTTCCTTCTGGAATTTGGTGACTCGGCAGAAGTCAGAAATTTGAGTGCTGTAGTTGTGTCCCGCTGGCTGCAATGTGCCCCCTCAACCCATGGCATAACCATAGACTTGTGGGTTCATTCACACTAAATCGCCACCTTTCCTGTCTATCCACTGTCACTATGAAATAAAGGGAAAAGCCCCCAAAAAATAATATAAAACAAAAACGGATGGATGTCTCTGTGACTTGAATTTAATGTTAAATGCATGAGGCACAAACTGGAGCTAGGTCACCCTTACTGCTGACTAAGGCAGTGGCTCTCAACCTGGGGTTAGTTTAAAATTAACACAAAACATATTTCTGCTACACATTGTTATGCAAACTGTGTTTGGGGGCGGGGGGGGGGGGGGGGGTACACATACATAGACATTGCTTTGTTTTAATTAACGGGGTCACAAACCCAAAAGTTTGGGAAACCCTGTCCTAAGACGCCCAGGGATCTTGAGACTTATTGATTCTTGTGTGCTCTCCACTAGATGATGCCACTGCACACTCAGCCTTAATCACTCATGATCTCCTCACTAATATTTTGCCTCTACATTATCTTTTAGTGCTTGCACCTGCTCAGTGATCTATTATGCATATGTTCGTCCCAGAGGACGGACTACAGCCAGTTTAGTCTAAATAATTCAGCCTTTATTTCCTGATAGTGTCCAAGACGAGAGGACAATCTTTCACTCCACCAGAGTGGTTATCAGTGGGACCTGGACATGCAGACATCACTGCTTCAGGAAGCATGAAGTTGGTTCGGATTACAAATCATGCCGCTGATCCACCAGTTAGATGATCTCACTGGCCGAGTCAAGATTGACCGCCGAGGTTCATTCATATTTAAACGGCCTTTTGTGCGAACTACTGTTAAAAGTATGTGTATTTCAGTTTGTGGGGTGACCTAATCGAATGGACTAAACAATGAAATCAAACAGAGCCATAATATTATACAGTTGAAAAATAGATTAAAGAAAACAATACTTGACCAAAATAGAAAGGAAGAGACCTAAACATAGGAAATAAATGGTAATGTAAGTGTATTGTTGTATATTGTGTAATTTTTTGTATGACCTAAAAACACATTTTAGTTTTTTTAGTATGATATTGTAAAGTAGGGGCAGGATTTTATAAGCATTATGCTTCTGCCTGCTCCTTCTCAAACTTAAACTTAAATTCTGATTTGTCTACGTTTTTGTCTTTATTTTGTTTTTACAACATGTGGTTGATGGTTCAAGATAAATAAAAAAAAAACTAAAGATTTTACATCTCAAATTAGAAGCTTTGTTTAATATAATCGAATAGGCATGAGTCTGGATTGGATGTGCCACTGGTCGCCATGACAACCCAGCTTTGCCCCATGACCCTGTAACATGAGCTCGTTCAGTTGTGCTTTCTCTCTCTCAGGAGACTGCGTGATGGATGCGGTGGTGATGTCATCGCATTAGTCATCTTTTTGTTGGTTGCTTGTTTCAGCCGACCTCTTCACCCCAGTAAGGTGCCGCCACATTTTTGACCTCAAATCCAAGGAAATGGCGGACTTGTGTTGAAATGTAAAACAACAGTGGCAAAAAACAGCTAATGACTCATTCAATTGTCATTGGCTAACCATCGACATGGCAGGTAGATTGACAGTTCCCCCCCCCGCCAATGGCAAAATTCACCCACATTTGGCGTGTAGTTGTGTTAATTTCAAGGCCTGCATGTCTGCGTATATATCAGGACAGTGTAGATTTGAAAATGTTGACTCGGATGAGAATCTGTAGCGTTAATGGTATTCATTTTGAATTAAAGAACTGCTTTTATTTTGAAAAAAACTAATTTAGGAGAGCCTGCATTTTCAGTTTTGCATAATAAAGCCCCAAATGGTTAGATGACATTTGACTGGCAGTTTTCGTTGGGCTACTCTAGCGTGGCAAACACTCTGTCGCTGTGATTCCCCCCTTCAGTTCAGTCAGCTCCTCTCGGGATCAGGGTTGAGAAGTACATACATGTGTGTTGTGGTGGACCAATGGTGCTGTGGCAGGATTATCTGACAACGTACCCTCCGGGTTAGACCTGCTGCTACACTGATGTTGATGTCATCAGTGCACTGCGTCAGTCAAAAGCACTTATTGACTCTGTCCACACACACGCACACACAACACACACTCCCAACACACGACCAGAAATGCATGCTGGCAGTGACACAAACTCAGTGGCTCCCATTTCCACACACACACACACACACACTTCGCTCCATCCCGTCTGGCAAAGTAAAGCGCGGAGTGTTAATCTGCAGCAGCCAGCTGTGTGTTACATCACTAACAGGCACCAGGCCACAATACAAAGAGATAAAGCAGCAGAGATGACCCTGTGTAAGCTAGTGTATTAAACCGGTTGTGACGCTGTAATGTGATGGTGGTTCCACCCTTTTTAGATATGCAGAATAGATTCTATTCTGTGTTTTTTAAACAATCACACAAGGCTGAAAATGAAAGACCTGTAATCATCGAGGTGTGTTCTCAGGTCTTGGGAAGTACTCTGGAATAAGGTGTATTATGGCTCCAGAGGGAGCAGTGTGAAATCTGAGATAAATATTGCTTTAAGTGATGTCACTTGCTGGTCGAGTTGCATTGTGGGTAGCATGGGCGCCGGCTTTTAGCAAGGGAGAAGAATGTGTAAAGTAAGAGACTATCTCTGGTTCTGCAGCATCAATTTTGATTGGTTAAACTTTTCTGTTTTTAAACTGTCAATTGTGGGTCCAACAGTGTTACAAGAATGCAATGCATAATGTTTCCATCCTGAATGATTTGGCATTTTTTACACCATTTTTTTTTTCTGAATGATTCAGTGGATTTCCTGTTACATCACAATAAAAAAACCTGTGTTTTACACACTTGAGTAGCAGCAGTAGGAAATGTTTGGTTAGCAGTCCCTTAATACAGTTCATACAGCTGCAGGAGAGTGAACAGTAAACAGTGAGGCTGATAATGTATGTAGTAATAATAATGTAATGTATGTAATCTGAATCTTGCTCGAGAATGGCAGACTCTGCCACTAACAGTGAAAACTACTATACAGAGAGGTAATTACCGAATGTTTATACATTGAATGTCTATTGTTCATCCCGTGAGAAGACCAGCCTTATCCTTTTTAAATGAGTACTTACAGATATTGGATAAGTAGCAAATCTGTTACTGTAATGGTGAGCAGGGGCTGCTTTAATGTTTAAATTGAGCCACAGTGGAGGGATAGATGTTTACGAGATGATTGCTCCCCTGGGTTGACGAGGGATTGGAGGCAAAGCTGAACAGAGGGATGTTGGGAAGTGATAGGAGGAGCCAACGGATGGCTTTACATTCATGTATGATGAAGCCCCTCCTCCTGTGGGCTCTTCCTCTCCCCTCCGTGTCTTACCATCTCCGTATGATCACGCAACCTCCTCCCTCCCTTTCTGGTGTCCTATCAAACAGATGGCTTCTTCCACATGGCTTTCTGTATCCCTCCCTCTGGCCCCCTCTCTTTCTCCCTCCCTCTCTCCCTTCCTTTCGCTCCATCACCCTAATGCACTGTGGCAATGTCTGCTGTGTTTGCTCCTGCATGGGAGGCCTGAAATCATCTGTTAGCCGGCATTCTCACTTTCTCTCTCACTTTCATCCCCTTTAGTACCATCCTTCTTTCGTTCTTTCATTTTTCTGTCTTTTGTTAGCCATTGCATTTCTAAATTTAAAGAAAAGTTGTCATTTTGGAAAGAATTTCACTAGGTATCCATTAATTTTGGAACTTGGAGTGGCTAGGTCTGGGTATCGAATTCACTACTTTTTAGGCACCGACCGTATTGCCTCTAAAGTATCGACAAATGCCTCGTCATTCAATACCAAATTTCAATACCATCGGCGCCAGTGAGCCAATAAGCATGCAGCTTGCTTCTACCAAGATCTAATAATGCTGCTGATTGGCTGTCTAACGTTACACCTCGTAGAGACAGGCAGGAAAAACTGTTACACACAGACGGTGACCACGTAGTAGGAGCTGAAAAATAAAATGCAAAGATTTGTGCCGTAATGTTGTAATTTCTTTTTGTTAAAATGGATTTCAGGAAATTGGTATTGAGAAAAGTATCGAACAACTGTATTGGTACCGGTATCGTCATTTTTTTTGAACGATACCCAGCCCTGAGCGAGTGGCTGTGATCAGAGACGCCTAGAACCCTGACAGCATTAGTCACTTTCCATGTCTTTATATAATCTTCAAGAGGAAGACATTTTCTTCACACAATTGTTTTTTGTCTGCCATTAAAACCTGTTGGCACACGAAACACGCATCTGTTTTGTCAACAGAAATAGTCCACTGCTGCTGACTAAAGCGCTCCGTCCTTCCTCTATCTGTTTCCTGATCACATGTCCTCTGTGTGAGGAGGTGACATGAAATGCTAAAGTATTTAAAATGTGGATTATCTGACTGTGATCTAACAGTAATCATTAATCTCGCTTCCTTCCAGTGTGGCCGAGAAGGGAGCCGAGGGCTGCAAAGATCTGATCGAGGCCTTTGCTGCTTGCGTGAAGAGTGCAGCTGAGGGGACGTCATGAGGAGTCGCCCTCCACCCTCCGAATGTAAGGATGTTACAGCATTCATTCATTCATTCATTCATTCATTCATTCATTCATTCATAGTCGACAAAGAGCAATTCAGGTTAGCCGATGATGCTATTTCTGTGACTTGCAAACGAATAGTCTCAATTACAGCAGAAAAGTGTCACCAGAGTGAAATCCTTACAGAGCAACATGTCTTTTTTTGTCACAGAAGGAAAGGCACAGGTGTAAATAATAAAATGAATGATGGCTGAATTCCAGTTAACTGCTTCAGTTTTATGCTGGCTCACTACTTAAAAACAAGTCAAAATGTCAAAATAACAAATAATAATAAAAAGATCTCAGTGGTATGTGCGGATAGTTTTATTTATTTACAATTTTTCTCTGAATAACTTGGCTGGAAACTAGCTCGAATAATAACTGTTTCACTCCAATAATAACTAAATAAATAAAGATTTTTTTTTTTTTTTTTAAATGCCATTTTACAATGCATTAAGCTCCACAAATGTAAATCTAATCACCTCAATCGTATTAGAGTAGAAGTAAACCAAAACCACAACAACATACCTAAAAACCTAAAAAAAAAAAAAAAAAAAAAAACTCATCCAAGGACTCCCCATTTTATATTGAGAGAGAGCTCTCGATGCACTTCTAGTCTTTGTGTCCATATATGGAAGTACAGTCTGTAGTTTGAGCAACAGCTCTTGAGCCAGAGAAAATCTGCTGGATGATGCTGGGAGATGAGCACGGAGATCTGGCTGGCGGCAAATGGAGTTAAGTTGACCATAGTTCATTTACACGCACTACCCACGTTGTTGTGACACAAAGCTGGTTGTAAATCGGCAAAGTATCCCTTTAATGCCAGGAGTAAAATGCACGGAGAACGTATTGTGATCAGATGGATCTCATCCTTCCACACATTATGACCATATTCTTAAAGGTCCCATGGCATGAAAATTTCACTTTGAGGTTTTTTGACATTATTATGCGTTCCCCCAGCCTGCCTATGGTCCCCCAGTGGCTAGAAATGAGAAAATGAAAGCTCAGATGGCCGATCTGGAATCTTCTCAGTAGCTACAGACTAGAGTCCAGATCGGGCCAAATTATTCTGTGTGAGCCCGGCCCGCGTCCGACTGAGCCCGACAGGGATTAAGAAATTTGTGTCCGAGCCCGACACAGTTAAAATCTAATTTTTTTTTCTGATACTAATGCATATGTACGTTTGTTTGTGTGGAAAGCTTTTATTAAGCAACTGTAGGAAGGCTTTCGGAAATGTCAACAGATGAGCGCATCAGCGCACACGGGGGAACAAGCGCACGTTAATAAGCTGTTTTAATTTAAAATGTTCAATGTGTTAACCTTTCCTGCTTGCTTTGTTTCCGACCGTGGTCAGAAAACCAGGGGAGAGTCGTTACCTCCAGGGCCGACGTTATAAAATGAATAACTTTGAGGTTAAAATCCTGTTTCTGGTGAGCGAATGAATGAACTTGGCTTTCAGTCTGGGGTTCATCTCGGCCCGTCGGGGCCCGTCGGGCTCGGTTCGGGTATCTATGCCTTACTACAGACTGGCAGATGGCACATCCTAAGTAAAGCTCATTGTGGGACTGGCTCTAGTGGATGTAATTCTGCACCAAGGCTGAATTTCAGGAAAGAGACTTCAGATACAGTATTAGGGGACCACTAAGGTCTATATAAAAGCATCAAAGAGCACCATGTCATGGGACCTTTTTTTAAGAAAAATATCCACCCAGCTAGTTGAAAAGTCAACTAACTCTGCCACTTCCTGTTAGCTCAACCAAGCCCACCAAAAGTTCCAAGTAGTAGCAGAAGGTAGCGGGTGTTTCATGATTTAAAAATGGATGACGCCCGTCCATGGCATTGCTTGACCTGGGAGGGTCCATGCATGTTGACAAGTCTGCCAGCCCCTGACCAACTCATTTGCATCTTTTTTTTTTTTCGATAAATCATTTGGTCTGTGAAATATTAAAAAGAAATAGTAAAAACAACTTTGCAGAGCCCAAGGTAACATCTTAAAATGTCGTGTTTTGTCGGACCAAAAGTCCCAAACCTCAAAGGTAAACTGAATTACTATCACATATGACAAAGAGAAGCAACAAATCATACTGTTTGAGAAACTGGAACCTGAACCACTATTTTTGCTTGAAAATGCCTTGAATGATGAATCGACTATATACAGTAGATGCTGATTCTTTTTTCTGTCAAACTACAATCTACTAATTGAGTGATCATCAACTTTATCATTTCAGCTCTATCTTTTGATAATCTATCCAGCTCACATGGGGTACATTTGGGCCTAAAAGTGCATCTTCCGTCATTCCTTGTTTTCCGCCATCTCATCTCTCTGTCCTCTCTTCCAGGTCCACTGCACTGAGTCCTCCAAATTCCCAGCATTCCCTTCTGCACAACAGCACTGGACTGAATGATGAGGAGGATGATGAAGAAGATGATGATGATCATGGCGTGACAAACTTTGTTGATTCTTGCTGTATTTGGGATATGGTGGCAGTAACTACAGTCCTCTCCCCTCCGTTTATAGGCTAATCTGGTGTCCCCTCAGTCTTACCGCCATTCCCCTTCTCCCTCTACGGCTGACATGCAGAACATCCACTTGTAGACAATTCCAGAGAGCGGAGCTGTAATGTAAATGGTCGACATGAATACTTATAAATGGAAATAAAAGTATATAAACAAATTGTCTTTTGTTTCACTATTTGGCGGGTGGACGTCTACTTTCTTGGAATATGGATGAATGAACCCTGAAACATGTCATAGTGTTGCTTTGTATGTCTCAACCATTTTGATGTTTCGGAGTATGGATATATTTTGTTCCCATGGAAAATAGACCAAAAGAAAACAATTCACAATGTGTTTTTTAACTTAACCTTTCTAGTATTCTTGTATGAACTTGAAGGGGCTGAATCTGAAGTCAAAGTATCTTCGACAGGCCTCGAGGCAACCAAAGAGTAAATTAAGCAAGTCTCTACATAACTCTGCCGATAGCAACCCAGAGATGTTTGTGCTCATCTAATGATTCATGAAAAGAAACTTCAAGAAGCTGTGGCAAAGCGCTTTCTTCACTCAATTATCTGTCTGTTCCTTATTTAGGAATAACCGAGTGTTGGACGGTGACATTTCATCCTATTGAGCTTACATTCTTCAAACTAGTGGGATACTAAGTCAATGCATTAAAATGAATATTTTATCTTTTACTTGAAACGTCTTAATGATGACTGGTAATGCATTGAAGGGAAGTTTTGCTGTGCATCATTCAGAACAGAAAAATACTTCGCACATAACGTGAGACGGGTGCGTCGGATGGGGACGATTATGTCAAAAGTTGGAGAGAAAACTCCCGCAAACTAAAGAAGCATTTAGGCAACGTTTAGGTACTAGACCTTCATCAGGCAATGGTCTAGTACCAAATTGTTGCAAGCTATTACATGTATCCTTTCAAGTTAGACAGTGTGCGGCGATTGGGCATCATTATCATACTTTTGCACATACAAATGGGGTTTAATGCTCATTGCAAATCAGTTCGTTGTGAATTGAGGAATAAAAGAAAATTCCACTGTGCAAGGTATTCATCTAAATACTGCCTAAAGAAACAGTAAGAGATGATGCTCTGTACACACACACACACACACACACACACAAACAGATTCAACAAGACACAGGCAGACATCAATACGTATCAGCTGTCGGTTTGGCTGTCCTAATCCAGCCCCAGAGAGTACATTTGAACTACTTTTGGCATCACACCCACACACTCCTATATTAGCCTGCCCTCTGCTTTCAGTCAGTCAGAGCCTCACTGTCAGAGGTGTGGATTTAAAGGCCACTATGTGCATGTTTGTAACACCTAAAAGCCATATATACCCGTTGTGTACAAAGGTCTGCAGTCACTCGAAAAATAGAAAAATAAAATGTATCCGAGGAGTGAGTATAACGTGAAAAAGTATTATAAACGCCTTACACAGTGAAATTAACATGTTTTTCAATACACTTAATTTCCATGTTTTCCCCAATTAGTCCTGCATTCAATTTCCAAATGTAACCAATTTAAAAATATATCTCAATATAAAAAGTAATAGTTTTAGGTATGATTTGTCTCGTATTTTAAACGACCACAAGAGGGAGTCCCACCGATACCACTTCCAGTGTATTTTGTACTGTCAAATAATACAGTTGTAATGACCTGCACTGTACAGAATGTGATCAGATGGTGTCCCATTAGATTAAATGAGTACACCCATGCTAAATTTGACTAAAAAGAGGAATAAAAAAATCATCTTTTGGAAATTGGTCAAAAAAATGAGGAAAAATCCAACCTTTAAGGACACCAATTTTCTTTGTGAATGAATAATGTATCGTGAATAAATAAATGTTCTTCCTTAAATACAGGGGGCATAAGTGAGTACACCCCTATGTTAAATTCCCATAGAGCCAGGCAGATTTTTATTTTTAAAGGTCAGTTATTTCATAGATCCAGGATACTATGCATCCTGATAAAGTTCCCTTGGCCTTTGGAATTAAAATAGCCCCACATCATCACATACCCTTTACCATACCTAGAGATTGGCATGTGGTACTTTCCATAAAATCATCTCTCAATGCAAATCAAACCAGCTATTAGGCTAACCGACATAAAACCATGCCAATCTCTAGGTATGGTGAAGGGTATGTGATGATGTGGGGCTATTTAAATTCCAAAGGCCAAGGGAACTTTATCAGGATGCATAGTATCCTGGATCCATGAAATAACTGGCCTTTAAAAATAAACATCTGCCTGCCTCTATGGGAATTTAACATAGGGGTGTACTCACTTATGCCCCCTGTATTTTAAGGAAGAACATTTATTTATTTATGATACATTATTCATTCACAAAGAAAATCGGTGTCCTTTAAGGGTTGGATTTTTCCTCATTTTTTTAATTAAGGTATTACGTTCAATTTCCAAAAGATGATTTTTTTATTCCTCTTTTTAGTCAAATTTAGCATGGGTGTACTCATTTATGCTGAGCACTGTAACTCTGTGCATTTGTGTACACAGCATTTATGACCTGTGTAAACATGCGTGCTATGTTTCCAGGAATGTTCCTCTGCTATCAACATGTGAAAAAGCACACTGTGTACATCCCGACACACACACACACACACACACACACACACATACTATAACGATACTTTGACACAGAACAATTACATTCAACTGAAGCCAGACTCTTATCTTCAGCTTTATCTTTACAAGGACCCCTGTTGAACACAACAAAAGTGCTAACATCAATCAGTAATTTGCACACACAGAAACACACTTTGCACAATACTGTAGATTACAGGGCAGCACATTTTGCAGTTACATGAACACAGTGACAGACTGCTCAGCCCTGGACATCAGATATGCCTGAGGAAGATTCCCCTGGCGGGGGAGGAGGTACGGTATTTCTGCTGCCTGCAGAGAGCCTAAAGGGCAAGGGTAAGGGGTAAGGGCAGGTAGCTGTGTGTGTGTGTGTGTGTGTGTGTGTGTGTGTGTGTGTGTGTGTGTGTGTGTGTGTGTGTGTGTGTGTGTGTGTGTGTGTGTTTCAGGAGTTGGGTAGAGGTCACTCTGCCTCAATGTATGGAATTAAGCAATTTTAGTTCCCAAACAAGCACAATACTTAAAACAATATGGTTTTATGAATAGGGCTGGGTACCGAATTCAATACTTTTTAGGCAACGACCACATTGCCTCCATAGAATCGAGTATCGAAAAAAAGCCTTGTCATTCAATACCATATTTCCACACCTAAGGAGTAAATATCATCAGCGCCAGTGAGCCAATAAGCATGCAGTGTGTTTCTACCAAGATCTAATAATGCTGCTGATTGGCTGTCTAACGTTACACCTTGTAGAGTCACGCAGGAAAAACTCTACGTTACGCACAGAGACGGGGCTCACGTAGTAGGAGCTGAAACATACATTTTAAGATTTCTGCCGTAATATTGTAATTTCTTTATATTAAAATTGATTTCATAGAACTGGTATCGAAAAATGTATCGTTCAGGAACCATTATCAAAGTCACAGTATCGGTACCAGTATCGAAACCTTTTGAACGATACCCAGCCCTAATTATGACGCAGCAATCTTATTGAAAATATAATTTCAGGTTTTTGTACTGCAATGCAGCTAGCAGCTACTGATGACAACCGACAACATAGCTACTTCTTAGTATTGCTGGGTGCTGTTGTATCACCTTCTATTCCTTACACTAGAGGACTCTGAAAGACTTTGGAAAGACTAAAGTGTGACACCATCTCACATCTAAAGACAATCTGTCATAATAGCAGTTTTCCGACCAGAGGGATTTTTGCAGTTCCTAGAACATAACGTTCCTAGAACCATTTTTTTCTCGTGTTCCGACTGGACCAATTTGGGGATTATTAAGTCCCTTTGACCGCAGTTCCTGTAACTCTTTCAGCTCCTACTTCAGGGCAGGGTCAGTTCCTGTGGCCACTTGGCCAGTGTGAATGCAAATGGTAAAAACCGGTTTTGGGGGAGAGTAGTAGGTAGAACTGTTTAGAAGTGGACTGTTCCTATAACTACGTTCCTGTAACTACTTGGTCGGAAAGAGGCTAATGTCACTGAAGTCACAGACTATAAGACTTCGCTACCAAGACTTAAAACTTACGATAATATCAAACACGCTTGATTTTGTCGGCGCGTTAAGACTGACTGAAGACAGCTCGGACTGAGTTTTAGCACCACCATACACCAAAGGATTGAGACGACGGGGCCGCACCCCAACTCTAGTAAGACTCTCATGATTTCCTTCCCATATTGGAAAGTTGCAACAGTGGAAAATTTGAAAAGTCGTAACTGTTACGGTATTTTGACAGCTGATTATTGTATTCGTTTTAGTTGTGATCTAATGTCAAACACATCTAAATACCTGCACCAGAAGCAGTCTTCTTTATATTTGCAGTTTCAGCCCTTGTTCAGAGAAGATCAGAGGTTGCTTATTCACAGAAGATCAGAGGTCGCTCTCCAAGTTTAGGAGAGGGGGAGGTCACAGTTCAGCCTCAGAATAAGTACCCTTAGTGTTGGTCGGGGTTAAAGTATCACCTATAGGAACCCAAAACATGCTGAACTAGCGTATCTGTTGACCCTGACCAAAAACTCACCATTTGCTTTATTAAAAGCCATTTGTGTCTCAGTAGATCACCTACATGTCTTACATGTCTTGTTGTTCAAGTTTACTCATATTTTTTTTCTTTTGCATACCATAGCAATAACATGTATGTTTGAAAATGGCCGTAGTTCCCCTTTAATAGCTGTGTTCGCAACTGTCCCCCCTATTCACTCTATTCACTATATATGGAATGACCAAACGAGTCCTTTGGCTTCTTCTTCCCCTCCGTGAAAACAGGGCCGCATTACATTGTGGTGTGCGGGAGTAAAATGTAGGGTACGTCGTATGTACACTCAGATGAGCTGTGCATTGTGGGTATTTTATAGAGGACTTTATAGAGTGAATGAAATGAACTGCTGAGAAGTCGAACACCACTACAAAATGGCAAACACACTATATAGTGCACTATTTCCGTGATAGGCAACGGTTTCCAACAGACCTATATACTGTATTTAGTTGCTTTCCACCACTGTTGTCAAGTAAGCCTATCTACCTAACACCTTATACCAAGACAAACTAAAAAGGCATGCCACTGTATCACATATTGGTTGTCACAACATCTAACAGAGAAACACAGGGTCCAGACACACAAAGACAGTGTCAGTCTTGACACTACATTGTTCTTGGTTAGGCATGCAGAATTACAGTTAACACATTTATAACTATTTGTTATAATCTCACAACTAACACCTTTACGGAAGAGGATTAGGGCAACATGTGAAAAAATGTATTGAGTTCTGAATTTATTCTCAGAATTCTGACTTTTTTTTAAAAAAACTTTAAAAAAAAGTCAGAATTCTGAGATTAAATTCTGAATTCTGACTCTTTTTTTTTTAAAACTTAAAAAAACAAACATTTTTTTAGACTTTAAAATGAAGTCAGAATTCTGAAAATAAAGTCAGAATTCTGAGAATATATAAAAATGTTTAGACTTTAAAAAAAAAAAGTCAGAATTCTGAGAATAAAGTCAGAACTAAAATACATTTTTCACATGTGGCCCTAATCCTCTTCCGAACACCTTGCCGTGCTCATTACATAGTTGGGAAAAAAAATGATAGCTCATACAGTAGCGTGGCAGCACCATCCTGTGGTTAGAAAATGCACTTACATTAGCAGGTACCACAACTTTACTGGTTCCTCTGTGGAGATTTTAGCACGTTCCAAATAACAGCATGTTCAGTTATTTTTTATAAGAATATAAACCATTCCTAGACATCTTTTATTAATACTGTGATGCTCATGAAGTGTAAAAATAAGGTAATGCTTAAAGAATAATTTTTCCTTGTAGGGCATATATGGATGGAGGTTTTGAATGTGCATCACACCGGAGAAGAAAAAACTAGATTTCTGTGACACAAAACTATGTTTGTGTCTCATAACTTCGTCTCTAATTTTTGCTTGTTCGTGTGTAGAATCACACGGAGATACACTCACAGGCATGGAGTCACATACTCTCACATGGCCCCGTTAGATAATCTGAGCTACATCAATTTGACTGCATCAAGAGATTAAGATTAAAAAGGGATAAAGATTTGGGAGTGAGCGTCATACAGATATCACAATGTGAACCTTAATCACAGCGTGCAGCGATGCAGCACCTAGTGGTTTTATAGATAGATGATCTGTCCCAGGGATCAGCGGCTGTTCATCAGCTGAGTGTTTTTTAATATGTATTTTCATTTTTCTGTTTTATTGAAAGAGAATTAAGCACTATTGCATACAAAGCAATATATGTCACATTTACAAGCTAGGGGGTATAACATGAGTTTTTTTTTTTATTATGTTTTATTATGTGAAGTGTTCATTATTTCCTAATCATTATGTCACACATGAGATAAAAACCACTTCCCTGACTGGTGTCCTCAATTGGAGAAATGTTGTGATACTCTAAATCATATTACCCAATGTTAAACACATGTCAAAAAAAATGTTCACGTCAACCCAGTCTCACGGCAGTTTGTGTAATGTTCTAGTAGTGTAATCTATTGATTCATGTACACGGACACGTTTATCTCGGGGGTTTTTTCGTGATGGTCAGCACGTTTTTTTTAAACTAATGTATTTCAATGGGAAGCATCTTTCGTGATCACAGCACGATTCTTTCTGCCAGTTGGTCTGCAGCAGAGAAGCTGTATACAGCTTTGCTATTATTGGTATTTTTAGCCCTATAACCGCTGTTTTAATCAACATTTATTCACCAGATCTTATCATGGTTTATATGCATTTCTTTTAATGTTATTATTTTGGTCTTATTACCAGGGAAGCTTGATTGCGTTGTTGTTTATTGCTATTTTTAAAACTATAACGCTACATCTATCAACATTTATTTATATGTACTTTCATCATTCTGAAACCAAAGCACAGCAAATGTTGAGGATGACTCATTTTCACTCCTGCCACCTAAAAAAGGGCATTTTTTTTAAAGTTACATAATGTAGGCTCAAACAGCATTATTTATCTTGTAGTAGAGAATAAATAGTGATATTTCCCCAGTAACAGAACTTTTGCTCCATTGATTTGCCGGTCCAGTCAGAGAGACTGAGGGGAAATGACACAAAGTTGGAGCTTTTTAAAACACCAAAAGACTAGGGAGATTTTTGAGAAAACGTTCGGTGTCGAGGGACAGGTGGAACACATCAGGGCGGGGCAGACAATCACAAAGGTGGGAAAACACACAAGGCAGGAAGTCAATCAAGACATGACACGTACTTGTGTTTTGGGTTTCTAGATAGACAGCATTAAATATGGACATTATAAGCATTAAGCATCTACTAGAACATGTTGACATGCTTTAATGTTCAAAAAACACATTATTTTTCTCCTACTGTCTGTCTGAATATACCTCTATTCACCCTCTGTCTGAAACGCTCCGTTTAAGCGCCTGTCTCTTTAAGCCCCCCCCTGAAAAAGCCCAGTCTGCTCTGATTGGTCATGGTTTCCAGGTCTTCCGCATCTTCCCTCTCAAATTCTCTGCACCGTTATTGCAGCCGGGGAATGACTGTAACGGCACTGTAGCAGCACTTTCTACCTATATAGTATAGTTGTGACCTTACAACTGTACAGAAGTCCTGACGGCTCGTTAAAAAGGTATCTGAGTGCGGGCTGCGTGCACTTCTCTATGAATTGAGCATTTTGATATTTTCACAGGTTTTTTTATGTAGCACCTCAACCTGCTTTATGATTTAAAAAAAGACATGGAAATCTCACTTTTTACAACATGGGACCTTTAATAAATTCGACAATATAGTTATGCTCTGAAAAATAAGTTATTCTGGATTCCTCATCTATAGTGTTGTGGTGTAATTAATGTTGTCAAACAGACCAGACTTACAGCCCATGACAATGATGAACATGCCTACAACCTTAAAGGACAATTCCGGCGCAAAACGAACCTAAGGGTTATTAACAGATGTGTACCCACTCTGTCGCTCTCTGGGACATGTTTTCATGCTAATCGAATGAGCTTTTAGCTTGAAAGACGCTAACACGGACTGCCGATTAGCTTACAACGCTAGTATTCGGGGCACAGGGAACGTAAAAACAAACCGCCCCGTATACCCCGTGCCCCGAATACTAGCGTTGTAAGCTAATCGGCGGTCTGCGCTAGCGTCTTTCAAGCTAAAAACTCATTCGATTAGCATGAAAACATGTCCCAGAGAGCGGCAGAGTGGGTACACATCCGTTAATAACCCCTAGGTTCATTTTGCGCCGGAATTGTCCTTTAAATGTTGGTCTTACGGAAAACAGAGCGATATAACGTTCCTACTTTAATTCCACTATAGGCCTACTAACACTTAAAGGTCCAGTGTGTAAAGGGTTTAGTTGTTCACATAGACTGTATATAAGAATGGACCAACAGATCCCGTGTCTCTGGACGGAGACCAGTGAAGGCCGTTAGAAGCACTTTTCCGGTGAGCACTGAGCGTTACTGCGCAGACTCCAACTGAGAGAGACGACGTAGATGTGCCGTGAGCAACGTGTCTGAAAGTTGTAAGTCTTCTGGTAGCTGTGCCAAGAGAAATCTCAATCATTCCCAATCTTGCAGAGACGGAGAGCGTAGGTATATGTAAGGAGATAACATAGACACAAGCTAATTATTGCTAACTAAAATGCTAGTTAACATTAGTAATTACACTTAAACAGCTAATGTGAGACGAAACTGCCTGCACGCTTCTCCTGTACTATACGGTAATTCCTCTACTATGCGACAGTAAGTCGCGTGGTTATGACACAATCTTTAGCCTATTTTTATAAAAACGTCTGCTACGGAGCCATAACGTGAGGTACAAGGTAATGGAGCCTTTTATACATTGTCGTGTTTCTTTAGAAATAAACAATGGACAAATAGAGTCTTTAAACGTTTCAGATGTAAAGTTATTCGCTGTCAAAGTGGTGCAAAAATGAATGGCAGTCAATGGAATGCTAACGGGGGGTGATCGCGCCATAGGAGGTTCGCGGTCTGAGGAGAAGCTTACCCCCTTGGTTGTTCATTGTCAAAATCTGTGTTGCCCGTTCACAAACTTGTCCTTTTTCATGAATAGTTACCACCACCATCAATTTCAAATATTCCTTTTGGCTTGACATTTTACGTTTGCATTTGCATGAACTGGGGTAGACGCTCCATATTCATGCGCCATCTTGAAATACGTTAGCCTGTAAGGGACATACAGGACATACTGCTCCACCTTTCGCGTTTTTGCTGTCACATGATAAACTCACAGGTGCTGCTAATGCTGCTAATGGGTATCGTAGCTTCCCGGCCCGGCTAGTTTGAAGAAGGAAACATGGAGGACCACACGTATTCAAAATCCAAATTTCAGGAACATGAGTCTTCTTCACCCAGAAAAAGAAAAAGGATATTGAAGAGACCGGCTTTTTGAAGCGTGAAGGCTACCGTAGCTGTAATACGTACTTTGAACTGCGTGGTGCGAGAGAGTTGATTGGATATATGATCTCAACGCTAGATGGGAGAAATTCCTACACATTGGACATTTAACAACTTCAATGCTTATTTTTCCTCTGCTCCGCACACTATGCTACTCTTATAACTTACTTAATCAGTCAACACAACACACGCTACAAATAGCCTATAGGATTCAAACACCACGTTTGAAACACATATACAGAAAAATGTAAACGTATACAGAAAAAAAAAAACCAGTGTCATCAAAAATTGAGATATTTTAGAGCTCCCCTTTAAATTTCTTAAATGAAATGAGGCGTTGTGGGTCGAACCAAAAAAAAAGGGTCCAGCTAATAAAGGGTGGGGCGAGGGGAAAAGCGGAACCCGGATGCTGATGCTGACCGATGAAGAGAAGGAAGCTAGAGAGAGAGAGAGAGAGAGAGAGAGAGAGAGAGAGAGAGAGAGAGAGAGAGAGAGAGAGAGAGAGAGAGAGGAGGAAGAGGAGGTGTGAAAGGTGGGGGGGGAACCGGGGGTATTACGGGCAGCAGCAGCGGAGTGGAAGAGGCCATCCCGTGAATGGTGGACACTCCTGTGGGTGCGGGCAACTTCTGACAACCTGAAAGATTATTTTCTGCAAGGCGTTTCTTTTTCTTCAACAGCCAAGCGCCGGCTTGAGGGAGGAGATGCGGTGATATCATGAGCATAGCCGGCCAGAGAGAGAGAAAGAGAGACAGAGAGGAAGAGAGAGAGAGAGAGAGAGAGAGAGAGAGAGAGAAGGAGGGAGGGAGGGAGGGAGGGAGGGAGGAGAGACGGGGAGTCGGCTACCACCAGGCCAGCTGAGGATGCTTGTTGTTTCTAGAAACAGGATTCATCACCGGGCCGAGCGCTGATCCTCCTCCGGCACATCGAGCGCTCCTCTCCCCGCTGCAGCCGTCCTGACCGCGGGGAGCAGTTCGCCTGTCTGGCCCTGTCTGCCCGACGCTGTTTGCCTTCTTTTTTTTTTTTCTTTTTTTTGATGCTCTGCCCCCTCTTTCTCTATTTCCTGATGCAGGGCCGGGGAGGGGTGAGCCAAAGTGTGCACCGGATATTGGAAAACCCATTCTTCTTGCTGATGCTGTTGTGATAATAGATCATTATCTGGACAACGCCGCATCTTGCACAGAAAGCCACATCCTGACCAAAACGAGGCCCCGGCTGGCTTGAGAAGAAGAAGAAAAAGGGGGGGAATGTAGCCTATGAGCTTGGAAGCATTATGGAAACATTTTTGGACGGTAGTAGCAGCAGCAGCAGCAGCAGCAGCAGCAGTGAGGAGGGGGTCCCTGATATCGATCAGAGAATGGATTCAATCAGGCCATTCTGACTTGGGATATTTGAGACTGTGCCCTTACAGGAATCAATCTGTGGCAAATGTAGCCCTCAGGTCTGAATGAGATCCTTTTTTTTCCTGCTCCACTTTTGGCCAGCTGCATAAGCTACATAGGATCAATCAGCTTTAAACTACTGTTATTTATAGCAGGAGGGTGGTGGATTTGATGGGACTACATCTCCCATCACCGGCACCGGTCAAACCTCAAACGTCCTCTTCTTTCGGATCTTTTCTACCTTGCCTCTGAATAATGCTGCTTTGTGTGCTGTAGTGAAAGAGACACAAACCGAAACTGGGACATATGCTGCTTTATCCTATAGGCCTTGTAGAGTGTAAAACTGGGCCGGTTCTCACTCCCAGCACGGACCTGGCCGCATGACAAACAAGTGCATGGGAGTAGCCTGCAGGGCCCGGCTTTAGATCACGACCAGTCCTCCGCGCCTCTCCTCTCCGCCGCCGTGTAGCCGCCCGGGATATGTGCGTTACGGCATTACGCACGGAGCAGGAGCGACCGCTGTCTTGATCTGCCTCATAAGGGAAAGGATGAGCAGCAAGGAGCTGACGGTGGGCCAGTCCAGCCAGTATGTGGGGCCTTACCGGCTGGAGAAGACCCTCGGGAAGGGACAGACAGGTAGGGAACAAACTAAATTACCTCGAGTCCCTCTCCTGTAGCCAGGCAAACAGGACGTCTGCAAGGTGCATCACCTGATTCCAGCATTCAGAATCACTGTAGCACATGCTATTCAGAGGTATTCAGAGCATGGTTTGATCCGTGTGCAAGTCTTCTTATCTCCCATGCTTTTTATTCTGCTCTAGCCTTATGTCAAGATGTCATCAAATGAATTATTCTTTAGAAGACATGGGGAGGAGAAGACATCACAGCAGGCCTCTTAAATATTCCAATCAGTCTTTCTATGAGCTTGAGTTTGGTAATTGTTTGTGACAATGTCCGTAAAGCTTTTTGAATTATTGATGACATCCCTCCCTTTTCTGTTTTCACGCTGCATGATGATTTGTGATATTTCTCCCCCTCTCTCTCCGTGTGTGTCTCTCAGGACTGGTGAAGTTGGGTGTCCACTGTATAACAGGACAGAAGGTGGCCATAAAGATTGTCAACCGAGAGAAACTCTCCGAATCAGTTCTAATGAAGGTACAGTATTTATAATTGACCTCATCTACTTATCCATGTGTCTATCTGCCTACGAGCTGTCTCTTTACTGTGTCTATAATCACTCTGACTGTCATTATGGTGGCTACGAAGCTCAAATGATTGCCAGCTTGCACTCTCCAGCCTGCAGAAATAGCAACAGAATTGAAGTCTTTTATTTTAGTCAAGAAAAGCCTGTCTGTGTGCATTAACTTGGAGCACCCGAGTGTGTGGGCACTCGCTGCTTCTGTATATCGAACAATAGAGATGATTTCATTCTGCTAATTAAGCCCTCAGATGAAAGCTAACTGCAGCGGAAACACACGGGCCTGAAATTAAATTGAAATTGCTTTTTATGTTGGCTGATTACAAGTTGCAGCTTTGTGGAAGTATCTCTTTTCAAAATACAGCAGGTTGCACCAGGACAACTTTGGGCACAAGCAAGTGCTGTGTCATGGTGTCATGTGTTTTAGTGTACACATGCCTCAGTATCTCAATAACGCAGATTTTGAAGACAATCCAGAGAGAATGTGTGTGTGTTTTCAGATTTCTTTCGTTGGCCAGACGACAGTGCGTGAATAAATGTCTCAACTGTATTTTCAAGTCCATCTTATGGCAACCCTCACATGCCCTTATGTAGGTTAAAGCAGTGGTTTTCAAAGTGAGGGTCCTTGAGAGGGTTACCAGGGGGGTTCCCAGCAAAAAGGGGAATCATTTATTTCCACTATATTTCCATCTTTAAATAACACAATGATAGAAAGCATGAATATTTTGGTGATTGATTTCAAACACTTTCTATAATAAAACATCTGAAAGAAAAAATCCTATACCAGGTGGGGGTCTAATTTGTGCCAGTTTAGGGGTCCTTGGCGTGACAAGGTTTGGGAACCACTGCAGGTTAATGGGTTATTGGTCACTGTGATCTTTCCTCCTCTCCGTACAAGGCATGAATAGATCTCATCCCTTCTGTAAAAGATGGGGGACAAAATCCACAGTCCTTGTTCATGCAAAAAGCCATTCTAAAGAAAAAAAACTTTGTGTGGATGTCTTTAAAACAGTTGTTTTCATTATTCACTTTTCTTTAGCGCAGATAAGTCTGAGACTTGACATTACAAATGTAGAGGTGCTTGTTTTGACTAGCTATATATAGCTTAATCAATCAAATAGATAATGTCCATCTGTCATAACTTTAAACATGCATTAATTGATTTTTGAAGGCAGCACAAACAGTGGCATAATGTAATCTTTTAAAGTCGATACGGCTGAGCAACTTAACAACTAAGCTTAGTGTTAGCGAGCGGTTGCCTACAGTATTTACACATCTACGTAGCAGACACAGAGCAACATTGGCATTCATTTGAGTTCATTTTTTGTGCCACCTGGAGAATGTGAGTCCAATATTTACTGTCTTTTAGCTCTGTTTTGGTCTCCACCAGCTCCTGAGGGAAGTATCTGGCTCTTTAGCAGCTAAATGCTCCACTGTGTTCAACAGCTAGTCACTAACTGTGTCTGCCTGCTGTTTAGTGCTGAGCAGGCAGTGTACAGTGGGTTTTTAGAGCTTTTTTGCTGACTAGTGATGTAAATGAGAGGAGAGAGCGAACCAAAAGAGTAAAGTTACAGGCCCGGGAAACTGAAACGATGAACTGAAAGATGCTAAAACTCCCCCTTAAAACAGAGGGGCCTACAGAGTTGGTGATAATTCTCTGTAGGTTTGTCACTATTGTCGTGTTTCCACCGTATGGTATACGGCTCTGCTCAATTCGACTCAATTCCATTCTTTACCCGTAGCCTACTTTTCTTTTTTTCATTTTCCACTGCGGATCCCCTCAGTGTAGGCGGGATTCTCAGCTGATCGGCATAGGGACGTCACATGAAACTGCCATGACATCATCTACAAGCGACACTCGCTGAATCCTTTCATCAGCAACCATCAGAGGAACGTCTGCAACTTATCAGTTTTATGATGTAGTTACCTGGCGTAGTGTACGCCATAGGTTTGCGGGCTGCCATTTTTTAAAATCTGGGTTGAGTGAATAAAAAAAGTGTGGTTGCTATTGACGGTAGCTTGGCTATTTAAACATGGCAGGTGCAGAATGTCCCGTGTTGCGGTAGTGACAATTCTCTCTGACCAATCAGTGGTCTGCAGTGTTTTAACTCCACCTTTTAGTATTTAGAAACCTAGTAACCAAGTATTTAGTAGACCTGTACTAACCACAACTTTTGCCAATGGAAATGCGAAAATAAATGTTGACGAGCTGAACTCAAATTGACTGCTTGTTGGAAACTCGATAAATGAGTGACACCTTTCACATAGTTATTTGGTTCATTGTTCATGGAAAAATATTGATTAGTGCAGCTTGAAGTAGGTTATCTATAGGTCTGGGCTAGCTTTCTGTACAGGCCTGCACTTAAAGGGACAGTTCACCCCAAAATCAAAAATACACATTTTTCTTCTCACCTGTTTTCCTATTTATCAATTTAGATTGTCTTGGTGTTAGTAAGTTGCCCAGTGTTGGAGATATGGGCCATAGAGATGTCTGCCTTCTCTCCAATATAATAGAACTAGACGGCACTCTGCTTGTGGTGCGTTAAATTGCCAAAAAAATACATTTGAAAAATCCAAAAGCAATGTCTCTTTTCAGTCCACAGACCTGGTTATCAGTTTCATGTAGGAACTATTTTCTTTCTACCGAACTACACCTAACAACCGTATCACCGCGCAGTAGGAAGCAAACTCATGGATGATAGGCTCGTGCCATGGATGTATATGGCTCGTGCTCATGACAGCGTGATATGTAAACATTAATGGCGTCCTTCTCAGCTGAGCTGTAGCGTTAGCTAGCTCAGGTGAGCCATATATATATATATATATATATATGGCTCACCTGATAATATATGATATATGATATATGCAGGTGAGCTAGCAGTATTGGTTAGCTATAACCCTATGCTATAGAGTTGATAGTTTATGGAGATTAGTTTTTGTATAAATGTAGGCTATATATCTATGGTATACACTAATCTCCATAAGCTAGTAATGTCGGACCAGTGCAGTGATACGGTTAGCGGTAAAAAGAAAACAGGCCTGTGGATTATAATAACACTAACGTTAACTGCTACAGGTAAGAGGAAAAATATATATTTTTGATTTTCGGGTGAACTTTGACAAGAGAAATTGACAATGTCAGCACAGGGTCATTCAGAATTTTGTAAATATAATTGTTTCTCCCTTTCTTTCATTCATCCTTTATAGCCTACTTATAAAAATTCCGCCCATAACTTTAACCTGTCTACAACGGTAACGTTAACTTCTTCAACAACTTGTTTGTGCTTCTAAATGAACACTAAAGAATTTAACAATAACATATTTTAATACTGTCTCTGTCTGCTCCGTATTTAACCTAACTCTGCCTGTATACTGGCTTCCTCCCTCTCTCTGCCTTACATCATATGTACCTTCCTCTTCCTCCTGACATTTCAATCTCCATCATTTTTAACCTCGCTCCTTAACCTTTCTCCACATCTCTCCCTCCCTCTGTCTCTCCAGGTGGAGAGAGAAATAGCTATTCTTAAACTAATAGAGCACCCTCACGTTCTGAAGCTGCATGATGTCTATGAGAATAACAAATACCTGTGAGTATCTCTTTATCATTCTGCTTTCCACTGACTTTCTTAAAAAAAAAATCTTCCCTCTGGATCTTCGCCAGAGCTTAAACAACCTATAATCTCAAAGGTAAAATAGGTTCTGTAAGACAAAACTGAGATCGTACTAGGGCTGCACAATATATCATTCTTTTTAATCATAATCGCAATGTAAACTGCCGCAATACACACATCGCTAAAGGCTGCGACATATCGCGAAAGACACTCTGAGATTTTATTGTGTTAGTTGAAAGAAAATATTAGTAGAAAACCACTTTATGATGTAACCTATTGTTTTTTTTAGTAGTGCATTTTATATTCAATTCAGTGTTAAATAAAAGAATGTTGAAAATGATTTCCTTTCATTTGTTTTAAATTCAACAAGCATTTGTTGTATTTTAGCAGAATACTGAAAGCAGCAGAAATGCAGAACTGAGTTCACTTTAATATCTGTGTATTTATTGCATTAATATCCTTATCGCAACATTCAACGTTATTGCATATTGCATATTTTCCTCATATCAGCCCTAGATCATACACACATGATGTTTGAGTTTTTATGTATAGCAGAAGCATCCGTGACTTTTGTGCATAAATGTTTCTTTTACCTCACCTGTGTTTTCATCTCTCTGCCCTCTCGACCCTCCTGTGTCTCCCAGGTACCTGGTTTTGGAGCATGTGTCTGGCGGAGAGTTATTTGACTACCTGGTGAAGAAGGGCAGGCTGACCCCCAAAGAAGCCAGGAAGTTCTTCAGACAAATCATCTCCGCCCTTGACTTCTGCCACAGCCACTCCATATGGTCTGTGACATTTGTGTTGTTGTTCCATTTCCAGTTTTTTTCTTTTAAAGGTATAGCAAGTGATGTTAATCCACTACACTTTTTTTTTGTCAAATAGCTCTCTCTTTTCTGTGTTCGCTGAAAAAAATAACTCGGTGTTAAAACACAGCCCTGGCTGTGTAAATGGAAAACAAACAGAACAGAGTGCACGACGCACAAAACACTATTCCAGCCAATCGGCAACAGGCAGCGACAGTTGGTGGTAGGCAGCATGTGAATGTTTATTTGGTAACACTTTACTTGAAGTTTTCTACATAAGAGTGACATGACACTGTCATGACACATGAATCCTAACCCTAACCCTAACTCTAACTTGTCATGACAATGTCATGTGTTCATGACAGTGTCATGTCACTCTTATGTCAGATACCTTCAAGTAAAGTGTAACCAATACTTCGGTTACACTTTACTTGAAGGTATCTACATAAGAGTGACATGACACTGTCATGAACACATGACATTGTCATGACACATGAACGCTAACCCTAATCCTAACCCTAACCCCTAACCATAACCATAACCATAACTTGTCATGACAAAAACCGAATGACACTTACTAAAAGAAGCGTTATGTCATAAACGTTTATGACTTGTTTATAATGTTTATGACACGTTCATGACAGTGTCATGTCACTCTTATGTAGATACCTTCAAGTAAAGTGTAACCGTTTATTTTTTTTGACAAAAAACAACAACATACAAAACTCTCGTAGAGGAAAGAAAATATACATCAGTAGAGGCTGCGTGGGAATGCGCCGGCCGACCAGTAGTTATCTTTCCGTGAATCTGGGGGAAGGAGCTTCTAAACTGGGGGTTGTATGTACTTGTTTGGCAGTTGAGTTCAAATATCCACAATCTTTGCGCAGATTCGCTCACTGCACCTTTAACTTCTCATCGCTAATTCCTTACTGATTTACCTAGTAACTTGACATTATTCATTTGTATTTGTCCCAAACGATAACTGAACTATCTCATTTTTGGGGTTAATGGTCTGGAACCGGATTTAGAAACCTGAATTAAATTAAAAAACAACACAACTTTCACCAAATTATGTATTTCAATTTAATTTTATTTATAGCATCAAGAGTTATCTCAAGACACTTTACAGATAGAGTAGGTCTAGACCACACTCTATAATTTACAAAGACCCAACAATTCCCCCAAGAGCAAGCATTTGGCGATGGAAAAACTTCCTTTTAGGCAGAAACCTTGGACAGACCCAGGCTATTTGTGGGCGGCATGATCATAAAACATTCGAATATGCATCCACATGTAAACTGTAATAGTGTAACTAATAGTATGACTGAAACCATGTGAGTTTCCACTGTGCACTCTGTGTTTTGGATGGATTTGGATGACCACTCAGATAACTTCTTTCTTTTGAACTCAGAAGTTCAAAAGAAAACTTGACAATTTTATTTTCCTGTATCTTTACTTTGTTCTATACTTTACATGTTATGTGGAAGTCCACCAAGGTAAGCTTTAGTTGCTGTTTATGATCTGGAAAAATACTTCCATTGAGTGTGTGTTTGTGTGTGTGTGTGTGTGTGTGTGTGTGTGTGTGTGTGTGTGTGTGTGTGTGTGTGTGTGTGTGTGTGTGTGTGTGTGTGTGTGTGTGTGTGTGTGTCACAGTCACAGAGACCTGAAGCCAGAGAATCTTCTCCTGGATGAGAAGAATAACATCAGGGTAGCAGACTTTGGCATGGCGTCGCTTCAAGTCGGGGACAGCCTGTTGGAAACCAGTTGTGGGTGAGTTCTGGGCAGTAGCGGAAGAAGTATTCAGAACCTTAAGTAAAGTACTTAAGTACAAGTACTAATACCAAACAGTAAAAATACTGTGTTACAAGTAAAAGTCCTGCATTGAAAATGTTACCTAAGTAAAAACATGTAAGTATCATCAGGAAAATGTACTTAAAGTATTAAAAGTACTCACATTTTAGAAACTCTAAATCGTCTAATCATGTCAGCTGTACTTGCAGGCTGTTATATTAATTTATAATGAAACATCTTATTAAACTACACGTTTGTGTGCAAAAATCCTAATTTGTAAAGTAAC